>NC_052614.1:60949019-61169232 GCF_016545825.1 Eucalyptus grandis
GGCATTCTTTGCACGTCATTGCATGCTAAGATTGCATATTATAGGTTTAGATAATTTCTCCTAAATAGATTGCATGCTTATTAGAAAATAAAAATCATGTGCACGTCATATAGAATTAGTTTCATACAATGCACATCATTTAGTGATTTTTGTTAGGTGCATTTAATTAGAAATTGCCCGTCACTAGAATTAGGTCATTAGATTAATTTAGATTGCATATTTAAATGTTGCATTTCTTTAATTTCGAATCTCATAGAAAATACAAAAAAATTATTTAGAATAAATCATCTCATGCTTGGGATAGATCACATGCTTAGTTATGTCATATTGCTTGGATCATATAGCTAAGTCATGTTGCCATGTCATATCATTCATGTTAAATTAGTGGCATGCATTGCATATTGCATGATTTTCATTAATTAAGTGAAAACAAAACAAAAATTGCGTGTTAATTAGAAATCATATTTAGGACTGCTGATGTGAATTCTAAACTAACATTGCAGATGCTTTCGTTGCTTTGAGGTAAGTCCTGCAATTTATTTTCTGCTTTACTTGAGTGTTAAATTGGTGGTTTGCGCACCTGCATGAACACCTCACATGTTATGGAATTAGTTTTAAATCAATCCAAACTCCTTGCCAAACATTTTTGAAAATAAAAAGAATGGTACCGAAAGGGCATTAGAGAAATCTAATGTAATCAAGTCCCCGTACCCTTAGTCTCTGGTTCGTAGGAGTAAAGTAATTCTCCCATTATTTTACTTAGGTGTCTAATCGACCTACCATAAACTGATTAGTGGCGACTCTAAATAAAATCAATTTGCATGTTAAGAACTTGAACCTAAGTCGCGGAGTGGGTATGGGTTTGGGAGAGCTCGAGTTAAGTTTAGGCTTAACAATCCATTAGCCAAACCATAGGTGGCTCACACCCGAAAAAATTGGTCGCGACAACTCCATTATTATTCGCAGGCCGTGCAAGCTGATCCTCCCTCAAAGGTTGGAATCGAAGCAGCGCTAGTTTCATATGTAATGTTCACATACCAGAACGTGGGCTTCTTCCAAAACAACATTCAAGCTCTGATATTATGACTTCTTGCCAAACGATCTTTTCTTCTTTATATAGACAAGTAGAGGAGGGACAAGGCAGAAATGCAACCTAAAATCTCATGGACCGATCTGTTGTTCCTAATCACAAGACAAAGGATTGGTAGCGTATCATCCCACACAAAACACAAAAAATTACTGTTCATATGCAAACTGATTACAGGGGATGGAAGAACAGAGAGATGAAAACAATTGTATAGACAGATCTTTTGTACCTTACTGGTGATAATCAGTCCATAACAATTGGGAAGGTAAGAGAGTTCTCAAAGGCCGGAGCCAGTACTTTCATTCTTAGACGACCACAATGTGTGGTTTCAAGCAGCAAGCCCACAACTAAGGCAGCTCATAAACTTCACCCAACCCAGCTTGGCAAACCAAGCCTCTTCCAAGAAGTTCCATTTCGCACCCCCAACTTAATGCAACCTGACGGTTTTGTTTGGGAGAATAATATGGGGGTTGCGTATGTGTGGGTTAAGAGCCGCCAATTCCTTCCATTTAGCACCAGTTCCATGAACACGGCATGAGATGCTCCACAGTGTGTCACCAGGCTGTGCCTTAGTTGTTGCTGGGGCAGTTGATTTAGAAGAAGCAGTCTTCGACTTCAGAAACGGATGCTTATTGCTCTTTCCCATTCCATTAGCAAGCAACCAACGGGAACCAGATTGTTGCTGGTTTGAACTTCCCCGGACCTTTCCCTTCCCAGGATCAGTCTTGAGACCAGCAACATGGACTTCAGTAATCTTGAACTGGGGAATTTATCCCTAAAAATTTATGTGCAGATGATAAAAGTTCTTGCTTACAATCCCAGGACTCGAGGTGAACACACCAAACTCAAGTGGCCTCACAGCACTAGACATTCTTGAGCAGGGTCCCAGAGGCTCGAGAGTTCTTGAAATTGAGACATGCCTTCAAAGCTCAGGATCTTCACTTGATAACATTCCTAATCAGCAATCTTATCTTTTATATCTAATTTAAGATATTGTTGATATTGTTCCCGTATTTTCTCTGCTTGCCTTAAGCATCCTCAATCATCCCTAATTTAGGGCTCTAATATCTTTATATATATAGTTTGTACAAGAGAGATCACAATACAATATACAAAAAGTACGATTTCTTCATCACTCTCCATAGACATCCAATCAGTCCCATATTACTATGATCCAGTTCTTGACCCACCACCAAGAATGACCTCCCGCACCACCACCTCAAGATCACCTAAAAACTCCCCATCACTCGCCACCAAGAAAGCCCCTTCAAAGAAACGGAGTACTTTAAGGAAACCCCTATCAAAGAAACTGAGTGCTCTAAGAAGACCCCCGGTAGAAGCCGATCGGCTGAGCCAGGAGAGATTCACTAATGGTGGCCGCTTCGCTGCTAGCGACGGTGGCATTCCAAGCTGCGACCACGCCACCAGGAGGCGTCTGGCAGGATGACTACAAGGTCGATGCCAACGGCAACCCAGTGAAGGAGCCGCACATGGCGGGCACCTCTACCATGGCCCACATCCAGCGGATGGCCTACGGACAGTTCATGATCTTCAACCCACTGGCCTTCCTGTCCTCCCTCAGCATCATCCTTCTCCTCTTGAGCGGGCTTCCAATAGAGCGGCGACGCTGGATGTGGACCCAGATGGTGATCATGTGGCTAGCGATCACGGGCAGGCGATCACCTACTTCATAGCGCTGCGCAACATATCGCTGGCTGACACGTGGGGGATGCTGAAGCACGTGACGGTGGTGTGCTGGCTGTGCCTGATGGGGGTGGTGTTCATGGGGAATGTGGTGAGGCTATGTGTGTGGGTGCTGAGGAAGTGGGGTTTGCTTGAAGAAGAAAGAGGAAGAATTCAGATGAAGACAATGAAGACAAGCATGAGCAAGTGTGACGGTCTGTGTGACAATCGAGTAAATTGAATGGTCTTTGTTCTATGATAGCGGCGGCATGGTCAGTATGTGTAAAATTTGTGATTCTGATGAGCGGGTTGATGATGGGTTTTGAGGTGCTCTGTTTTCTTCTACTTCTGTTAGATAACAGAGTATTTGTCCTAAAGAGAGGGTAAGACGGATTCTGCTAGAGAAATCTTTTAATGGTAAACGATTGAAGAGACTCAAGTGGCGCTTGGAGCAATCGTGCGTGATCTCCCTCTGTAATTTGTACAAAATCAGGACAATATGCGGTTATAGTTGCCGCAATTTCTTCTCTATACAATGTTGAACATGACTGTTGGACGAAGAGAGCTTCAGCCAGTTCGGCCAGGTCTGCTCAGGAACGGCTCAGTCCTCTCAACTCGGCCATCTTCACTCGGCATTGAAGTATTCTGGACTTTGGTCCTCAGTTGAGATTCAGGGTGGCTGGAAATAAATTAGTAGTGCAGGATGGGATTTCCTACAATCATTATATAATTGTTTCCTTTGTTTGAATATTATTTGATGCTGAGATTAGAAATGTTTGTCTAGGTTTTCCATTTCCTTCCCTTCCTAGCTGCTGTTAAACATCTATCTTGCCAGAAGTTTCTGCTATGGAGGGATAAATTAAGCTGCCATCTCAAGCCTCTGTTGCACGAGACCGAACCTCAAGCAGGTTAGAGTGTATCTACTGTCTATGACTTGAAAATTCCATGTCAATTAAACTGTACAAATTCATGCACATTTGATGATTAGAAGCACGACTCTGTTTAAGCATGGTACCCTGTAACTTCTTACCGCCAGACATAACAATTTTCGCTGAAATCTCTGCTAGACTCGATTCATTAGACTATTCAAAACAATATTCCAAGCGATCGGCTAGCATGAAATGAAAAGAGAGCCAACTCAAATGATTGTCATATAGGATGACACTTGATGAAAGCATGAACTTATTCCACACGGAACAAAACAATTTGTTCTGTCTTTCGCCATAAAAACTGCTCAATTCTCATCCATATGGAAAATACAGCATTATTACATCAAGGCGGTCTACCTCCAACATCAGCATCAAATAAAAACTGCAGATATAAGGGAACATTAGAACTGTAACTCTCACTACAAACTCGGTCTCTAGCCTGAGTAGCTGCTACCTAGTTGTCTGATGGATTAGTTGCTCAACTGACCCAAATCCACTGGACATCTTCAAAGCTTGAGGCTTTCTGTCCTGCATTGTTGTCGGTTATAGAAATTCTATTGAGTCGCTACCTTTGATATTTTATTAGATCTTCTACAAGCTCTAAATAGTTCGTGCCAAAACTCCTCCTCTCTATAGTTTTCGTGTCCTTGCTCATATCTCCTCGCCAAGGCATCCACACAAAGGTCTTCCATTCGACATGATCAAAACATCTCAAACGACCTCCTCTCATATTATCCTCGATTGGTTGGCAGTCCCTAATTTTACCTGCTTTAATTGATTTCAAATCTTGCCTTTTCTTTCGAATGTCATGTCCTACGAAGCATTCTCAAGGTGTCGTTGGCATGATCTCCAGTTTTGTCAAATTAGATCGCAGTTAATGGAAGGATTCATTCCTCAGTATCGTCTTGAATTTGTCTTGTCACCATTGGGGCAATGGAGGCACCTTCCCCCTTGTAGCTTCCAATAAATTGAAATGGAAACTACGTAATCATTTTCCGAATTTGCCCCACGACAATACAAGTGTGTACTTATGAGGGTTGATTCAACATGGGAACCTTCCCCCTTGTAGCTTCCAATAAATTGAAATGGAAACTACGTAATCATTTTCCGAATTTGCCCCACGACAATACAAGTGTGTACTTATGAGGGTTGATTCAACATGGGAAGAAAGGAGATTCCAAATATTTAAGTCATTCATTCGATTGTGCTCGCGTCTTGCCTGATTGATCATATCAGTAAGGCATTTTGGGTTGTTGACACCTAATTTTGGAAAAATAAAATTGCATTTTGAACAAATAAAAGAAAAAAAATGAAAATGGGGAAATTGATTTGATTGATTATGCATGTCAAATTTGAAATTCTGATAGATGTTCAGATTTTGATAAATGCAGAAACAATTAAAAATCAGGTGAACAAAGGGTAAGAATTTTGCAAAATGAAAGAAATCTGAGCAGGATCGTACTGATTGCGAAATCACGTTCCGATTTGCAGGCTTAATTTAATGCAACAGAAAATGGAAAGTCGAAAGTTGCTATAAAAATGGCCATATGAAAATCACTATAAAAGGAGCCATAACTTTCGTGAGCGAGGAGGAGCTTCAAAAAAAAATTGAGAGAAAAAGGGAGAAGGAGAAGAAAATTTCTTCTGCAGAAAGTGCAAAAGGAAAACTGCAAAAAAGAAAAAGAAAAGAAAAAGTCAGAACATGAGAGAAAGAGTAGGAGAGAAAGAGAAAAGTAAAAACAGTAAAGGTTGATTTGACCTTTACTGTTCATCATCTTCCCCAAATCCACTCCTCACCCGCCGCGCAACTCGCGGAGACCCGACGCCGGAGCTCCGACGAAGCCCGCCGCTCCCCGACGATCGCCGAGCGCCACCCACCACAGCACCACCGCCGCTCCTGACCTCACACCGCGCCCCCCGACGACCGCGCTCTCACCTTCGCCGATGCGCGCCGCCGCAACACCTGCTCCGCCCGCGACGCCGCCCATTGATCTCAAAGCTCCGCCGCGCCTCCGCCCGGACGCCGTCGCTGCCCCGCGCCAAGCGTCGCCCGGCCGCGCATCTGCTCAAAGCCCGACGCCGCCGCGTCTCGCAACCCGCGACCGGCGCGAGCACGGCCCGCCCAACGCCCGCAACTCCGGGATCCGCTGCCCGACGCCGCGGAGCGCACCGTTGCTGCTCGCCTCGGCCCAACGCACCCCAGCCTGGGAGCCGCGCCACCGCGACACCAGCCACCTCCGCGACCCGAGCGCCCCAACTCCACCTCGGCCCGTGCCGATCCGCTCGGCCGCCGGGGTTGCCGCGCCAAGCACTCCGCAACGTCGGCACCATCCCCTGGCTGCCGCACCACCGGACCCGGTGCCTCGCCGGACCTCCGGTCACCATCCTTGGTCGGGACCCCACGGCTACCAAGCCCCAAAAAAAAAAACAAGAGAAAACACATTAGGTAGTTTTCTTTAGTTTATTTTATTTAATTTATTTTACTTTTATCTTGTTTTTTTTTAGTATAATTAGTCTTTAGTATATGATTGGAAATTCAACATATTACCGGATTCGCAACCGCGCCAGATTTTTTATTTCATCTATAAGGCCTTAGATGAAATAATTAATTGCGGGAATAAATTGATATTTTGATCTTTAAGGCTTAAGATCAATTTATTGATTTTATTAGCGAAATATTGTCTCTTGATCTGAACGATGTGCGATATTTCGATGATTTTGAATGAATTGTCTCGTCTTAATTGTATTGTTTATCTCGAGATATGTTTGAATTAGAATATTGCATGTTTTAGGGTTTACATATTTAGAATAAGAATTTTATTTAAAAAATCAAAAAAATCAATTTAGGTTGCTAGATTTTAATTTAGGTTGCATGTTTTAATTATTTGGCAATTATTAATTTCGAAAATTAATAAAAACAACAAAAAATCATCATGCATATGTAATGTAGTGTTAAAGCATATTTTGCATGTCATTGCATATTATGGTTAAATTGCACTTAGTTTAATTTAGATTTTCTTTTTAATTTGTTATAAGTTTAGGCATTTTTAGATATGTTGCATTTTAGGATTATTTAGGTCAAGATAATATTTTAGTTCAAATTAGGATTTTGCTCAACCTAATTCCTAATATAAACTAATTATGATCTTAATCTAATTAGGTGATCTTCACATTTCATCTAATTTCGAATTTCATGAAAAATACAAAAAAAGTCATATTATTTAGGAAAAAATACATTCTTTTAGGAAAGAGAAAAATGCAATATGCATGTCATTAGGGTTAGCTTCATTTAGATGCATGTCATTTAGGGATTGTTATTAGATCCATTTAATTAGAAATTGCATGACATTAGAATTAAGTCATTTAGTTAATATTGCATTGCATATTGCATGATTCTCATTAATTAAGTGAAAAATAAAAAAAGAAATTGCGTGTTAATTAGAAACCATATTCGGGGTTGTTGATGTGGTTTTTTAACTTAACATTGCAGATGCTTTCATTGCTTTGAGGTAAGTTTTTGCAATTTATTTATTGTTTATCTGGGTGGTAAATTGGTGGATTGCGCACCCGCATGATCACCTCACATGTTAGGAAAATAGATTTAAAATCAATTTTAGCTGCTTGCAAAAAACATTTTTGAAAATAAAAAGAATGGTACCGAAATGGCATTAGAGAAATCTAATGTAACCAAGTCCCGTACCCATAGTCTGGGTTCGTAGGAGTAAAGTGAAACTCCCATTACTTTACTTGGGTTTCTAATCGACCCACCAAAAAATAGATTAGTGGCGACTCGATTAAAAAATCAATTGCATGCTAAAAACATGAACCTAAGTCGCGAATTGGTATGGGCTTGGGAGAGCCCGAGTTAAGTTTAGGCTTAACAATCCATTAGCCAAACCCTAGGTGGTTCAAACCCGAAAAAAAATTGGTCGCGACATGGGTGTTTAAGGTTTACTTACCAAAGATGAGCCTTCTTGTCATAGAAAAGCCAGTGTCGGAAGAATTAAAAGAAAGGCAAATGTTAAAGAGTAAGGATATTTGTTAAATTTCATTATTTGACATCTTTTTTCTGAGTTAGTACAATAATTACTTTAATTTTGATCAAGTAATTCGGGTAATCTCCATGTTATAAGGGTCTTGTTAATAAAATACCTCAGAGGCACTAGTTAAAACCACTAACAATAAAAATAAAGCGTATCAGTATATGCTGAAAATCGAGCAACCCCAAATTTCAAAAATAGCCACGTACTTCAAATATACAGATTTATCTTTCCAAAGAAAAATTAATGACGCCCAGCAAGTACCCTAACTACATTCTTTAACATTTTCCTTTTTATGAATTATTCTAACACTCGATTTCGATGAGAAAAGCTCATCTTAGATAAGTAAACCTCGAACCTCCAAAATACCCCCATCGATACTAAGGACTGAGTAAGATGCAAACCCAAATCTCCATAATGGTGTTTTAGCCATAGGAGTCCTTATCAGGGTATGAACATTCTTTGTGCCTATGAAAGTACATAGATGGAAATTCTACATTCCCTTAGTGCCTTCTAATCTTTAGCTAAACGTGTCAGACGATAACATGGCATGCCATCAACCCGAAATTTGAACATGTGAAGGATTAGTGTCCAAACAGTACCCATATTATCAACATCGGTGTAAGGATGAGATCCCCTACCATCTTATTAGTGTTTCCATTCGATGTCGTATCATCCAAACCTTTGATCCGTGCGAATAAAGAGGAAGCGGATCCTTTCCCATTGGTGCAGACATCGCTTTGGCGAGTTTCAGTTATTGAAGATGGTCGGGAGTGCAGAAAGCAAGAAAGAAATGAGCAATCAATAAATCAATCTCGCGCCACGACAAAAGGCAAGCTGTACATGACGTGTGAAACCTCATTTGAGGTTAGGTGGCATTGCGCAGTCCTCGCATTCCATTGAGGATGCAGCGGCGATTTCCTGAAGGTTTACTCTATTAGTCATGCTCAACAGATATGTACATTGGTTTTGACATCATTGGCTTGGTGGTTGCCTAGTTCTATCAACTTCACTTTATTTAAAGTTCAATGCTTTAACTAAATTATAATGGAAAAGTTGGAGCATTGCGCGCACGCCTGGATGAAACATTAGCACACTCCCACGCTTAATCATAAGCTTCCCACTTGAGAAAGTGTAGATAATGCTACATAACACAATGGATCTAAAATCAGTAAAATCAGCATAATTTGGTTTGGAGCTTCCCACTTGATGTCTAATGGCAGGGGCTTATTTCTGCTGCGGTTTGCTGATCCTGAGTTCAGGAGGAAAATATTAGAAGGTGGGACTATTACTGTCACTAGAATCCCGCTGATACTCCAACAATGGAAACCGAGAATTGAGTTAAATAAAGACTCTTCAATCTGTGCCGGTTTGGGTTAGGTTGAGAAATCTTCCGTTCTCTTTCTAGTCTGCTCATTATATTAGTAAGGTAGCTAGTGCTCTCGGGAAACCGCTTTACGTGGACCACAGAACGGAGCAGATGTCCATGCTTACCTTCGCCCGAGTATGTGTGGAAATAACAGTGCAGCAGCCTGCCTATGAGTCTCTTAAGCTGGAACTTATGGGGAAACTGGTTGTTGTGGATGTGGAATATGAATGGAAGCCTTTAGCTTGCTTGAAGTGCAGAATTTTCGAGCACAAGTGCACTGATATAGTTAAAGAATCTGATCCAACCTTGCCGGTGGATGGAAATGACGAGACTGAGCTCGTTCAGGTCCCGATCAGAGAAGCGGTTCCTCAGTTGGCAAAAGGTAAAGGGGTGGCTACTCATCCTACTTCAGGTAGGGAGGATTTGAATGATGAGTTCGGGGATCCGCAGATCTGTATCAGGTCTGATCAAATAGGTGAGACTAGTTCGCCGAAAACGAATCCAGGCCATGAATCATTTATGATCAATCCTGCTAACTGCGCCACTCTTGCTGAGTCCGCATCTGCTTCAGGAGACTTGGAATGGAAACAAGTTAAGCAAAGGAATAAAAAGAAGAAAAAGAAAGCGGCGAAATAGGCTGCTGCTACTGCAGCTGCAACTGTCTCTTTCGGCCTATCCCCTCCTACCGAGGAAGGCCAAGTGCTGAAACATAAGGACGTCCAGCCAGAGGAGCCTTTTGTGATCCTAGAACCTTCTTGCGACAGAGCGGCCGTTCCTCTTGCTCTGTCAGAAAGTTCTGAGGAAATTTCGAACTCTAGTATCCATGGTGAATCCAGCGATGATGAAGTTCGGTCGGTAGACAAGTCTACACTAAAAGGAAACCTCCTGTAAAGGTTCCTAATCTTGAGAACCAGATTCTTTGCGTCTCCCGACCCCCTCCGTGTGACACTGAAAGCTTCGGCTACGGGCAGGAGGACGGCCAGGAAGAGGTAATCATGTTCCATATTCTATTTTTTGGATGATAATCAGCTTTTGGAATATTAGAGGCATTGTTGATCCCCTTAAGCGAGCGGAAATCAGGCATTTTGTTGCTATAAATAAATTGTGTTTCATTGGCCTCCTTGAGACCAAAGTGCCTGAGGATTGTTTTGAACCGGTCTCGTCCACCCTCATTAGGGGTTGGTATTGGCTTTCGAATTATGAGTTTTCGCCTCGTGGGAGGATCTGGGTTGGCTGGAATCTAGAGTTAGACTCCTACTCTACTATTTCCATTAGTGATCAAGCAGTGCATGTCATGCTGAAGTTTAATAGTTCGGGGTTAAGTTGTTGTCTTTCTGCTGTTTACAGGGAGCACTCATTTGCCCGCCGGCGCCCTCTATGGGAAGACCTTTGCCATTATAGTGATATTTTCCAGAATTCTCCGTGATTGGTCACTGGCGATTTTAATGCAATTAAAGATCCTTCCAATCGCATTGGCTGTTCTACCAACTGAATTTCCTACTTTGAAGAATTTCCCCAATGCTTGGCCCGTGCGGAGCTTGTCGACCTCAGATATGTTGGGTGCCGCTTCACTTGGTCCACCTCATCCGGTGACGTGAGGAAAATGAGGAAGATCGATCGCGTTCTCGTCAACGGTGAGTGGAATCTTCAATTCTCTTACTCAGAGGCCAATTTCCTTAATCCAGGGATATCAGATCATTGTCCTATGACTGTTAGAGTTTTGCAGCCCTCATATAAGAGGAAGCCTTTTAAATTCTTCAACTTTTGGACTCACCATCCAGAGTTTAAGGCCATTGTCCAGCAGGCATGGGATAGTCCGAGGCGTATCCATGTACCAACTTGTATCGAAGCTTAAGAGAGTAAAGGCGTGGCTTAGATCTCTTAACCATGAGGCTTTCTCCAACATTTCAGTCAAGGTTGCTGAGGCTAGAGACGCTCTGAGAACTACTTAGCTAGAGATCCAGTTGAACCCAGCAAGCTCAATTCTTACTCAAGAAGAAAGGGAGTGTCGTCGTGTATTTGTTGATCTCGGATCTTAGGAAGAATCCTTCTATAGGAAGTCTAAGATTACATGGTTAAAAAGAGGGTGATAGGAACACGAAGTTCTTTCACCAATCTATGAAGAGAAGGCACTTATTAAATCGCATCCTCTCTGTAAAAGACCCATCCGGAACCGCAATTACTGATCCGGTCTTGGTTCCTCAGGTGTTTGTTAATTATTTTTCTGATATGTTATCTCTGAAGGAATGGCTGATCAGACCGTCCATTGATGAGGTGAGGCAGTATCCCAAGACCAATCAAGCTTCCTCAGTATGCCGGTTTTTTATTCTGAAATCAAAAACACATTATTTTCGCTGGCAAAGGGCAAGGCCTCAGGTCCGGATGGTTTTTCTATCGAATTCTACAAATATTGCTGGGATTCCATTGGCTCTTCAGTGCTCAAATCAGTGCATGACTTCTTCCGCAACGGTCGGCTCTTAAAAGAGGTAAATGCCACTACTCTAGCGCTTGTCCCTAAAGTGCCTAATGCTAGTGTGATAATGGACTATAGACCGATTGCATGTTGTAACACGATTTATAAGGTGATTACAGATATTTTAGCCAATAGAATAGCTGGGGTCCTTGGGGATTTGATTAGTCAGTCCCATAATGCATTTGTTAAGGGTAGGATAATGAGGGATAACATCCTATTAGCTCAGGAATTGTTTGCAAGATTCCATCTAAACCCGTATTTGCCTAAGTGTGTGATAAAAGTTTACTTTCATAAGGCTTATGATACTGTCGACTGGGATTTCTTAAAGCTGGCCCTTGAAGCGTTTCGGTTTCCTTCCCACTTTATAAAGCTCATTATGGTGTGTGTTCGGACTCCGAAATTCTCTATATCCATCAATGGGGATCTTCACGGTTTTTTTCCGGGGGGTAGAGACCTAAGGCAAGGAGATCCAATGTCCCCATACCTTTTCACGTTGGTAATGGAGGTGTTCTCCGGTATCTTGATTTCTCGCACCTCCAATCCAGATTTTAAATTCTCTGCGGAGATGCAAACAGGTTCAGCTCTCCCATTTGTTTTTCGCTGATGACGTTTTCTTGTTTTGTCAAGAAGATTGGAAGTCAGTTGTTATGTTGAAAACAGGGCTTGATATGTTCTCCTCTTGGAGTGGTTTACTTCGTAACAAGCACAAGAGCGAGATTTTCATGGCTGGTGGTAATACTTCTATTTGGAACAGAAGCCTTTGGGCCTTCGGATTTCAGGAGGGGAAACTACCGGTCCGCTATCTTGGTGTACCAATTATCTCTTCTAGATTGAATAGAGTGGACTGCATAGCATTGACAGATCGCATTACTGCGAGAATCCAATCATAGACGCATCGGTTTCTATCATTTGCAGGTAGGCTGCAACTTATAAGATCTATTCTTCATTCTGTCCAAGCATTCTGGACGAGCGTTTTCACTCTTCCATCCTCGGTCCTAGCGGATATTGAGCGGATAATGAGGCAATTCTTATGGGAAGGTACATCACTAGGTCGGGGTGGCACCAAAGTGGCTTGGGAAGATGTTTGTTGTTCGAAAGTTGAAGGGGGCCTCGGCATTCGGAATATAAGGGAGTGCAATAGGGCTTCTATGGTTAAATATATATGGATCCTATTCTCCGATAAAGAATCCTTGTGGTGCCAATGGGTTCATTCGGTTTTCCTAAAGAAGAGAAATTTCTGGATTGCCGCTCAGCCAGGGACTTGCTCTTGGACGTGGAAGAAGATTCTCCTGCTTAGGCCCTTTTTTCGCCTATCTTTCAGGTGGGTGATTGGCAATGGATACTCCGTCTCGCTGTGGCATGATTATTGGCTTCCGTGTGGTCCTTTGGATGGATTCATCCCCATCTCTTTTAGGGACAGAGTCTGCCTGCCGAATTATGCGTGGTAGCCGATCTCTACTCCCGATAGGTACCGCATTCAGAAATCTTCGGAAAGATGGTCGATTGCTTTGCCGCCGCTATCCTCTGTGCAGGACAAATTTATTTGGTGCTGCGATTCCTCTGGTGCGTACTCGGTTGCCTCGGCATGGGAATCCATCGGGGTAAAGAGAAACCCGGTCAAATGGGCCTCTCTCATTTGGGATAATGCCCTTGCTTCGCGGTATCAGTTTATATTGTGGCTTATAACTAAAAACCACCTTCCTACTCAGGCGATGCTTCTATCTCATGGCAGAATAGACTACAATCTCTGTGCCTTTTGCAATGAAGTTCCAAACTTTGTTGATCATCTTTTCTTCGGTTGTCGCACCTTGGCACCTTTGGCCTTCTTTTGGGCCACCAGGTGTAACCTCCCGTGGAAGAACAGAAGCTGGAAGGATCTGATTTCATGGGCTATGAAGTTCTTCAGTGGAAAGGATTTCTATCACAGGATTGTTCGATTCTCTTTCGGAGCTTTGTGTCATTTAATTTGGAAGAGGAGGAATGCTACTATTTTCCGGGGTGAAGCAATAGCCATTCCTGCAATTAAAAATCACCTTATTAAGGCAGTCAGAGACAAAGCTATCTCTTTCTCCAATGTTCCTCCATCTTCGAGGAACAACAGGCTTCAAAGGTGCTGGGGATTCGATCCGGTGGTCTTCTCTACTCGCTGATCTTGTTTCCGCTCACCTCTGTTCTAGTTTCTCCGTTCTTAGCCTTTGTCTGTTTAGTTCGGAGGGTCTCCATGGGTTGTATGGTGATTCGCCATTGCCTTCGCTTGTTGTTTTCCTTAGCTTCTGTTCTTGCTTGTTTTACATCGGTTCCCCTCCACTCTTATGTTATGAGAGTGTAGGTTATGGACCCGATCTTTTGTAATTTTCCAAGATCCATTTATTCTATTTACCTTTCACCAAAAAAAAAAAAAAAAAAAAAAGTGGTCCACTATAAAAGCCTTCTCACATCCGCACGTGTGTTTTTATAGTTTCCCGAAATATCACCATTTCACTTAATAGTGCCAAGATGCATGTGTAAAGATATTATGTGAAAGAGACCTCCCATTCAGAATGTAACATAAGGTGGACAAGTCAATAGTATTCTAGTTGGTTCATGAATCATTAATTTCAAATTCTAAGTGAAGGTGAGTTATTGTTGAGCTTGGGTTTAAGCTTGAACCTAGCAATTTCCCTAGGTAAAGGTTTTGGGCTTAACATGTGTGAATTGATGTGTGGTGAATATCTCAAGGGAAGAAACCTCGTATGTGACTCCTAATCAAGGTGACCAATAGTGTGATCTGCTGAGGTTGGCCATACCAAGGCAATGGAGGAGGAGTCAAGGCAAATGTTGTGTTCCTACGAGAGCTGGGCCAATGTAGAGATTTGAAATGATGCTGGTGTGGTATTAAAGGGAGCAAGCTTGACATAGATGGCCCACACATGAAGTATAGATTTGTTGAGATGCACGTGCTAGGGTGTTGTGAGAAAGAAGTCCCACATTAGAGAGCGATGCAAAGTGAAGATGTTGATATAATCTTAGTAGGTCCAACTAAATATGTTTACGGACTCGAACTTAACGTCTCCCTAAGTGAATATATCAAGCTTCCACTATGTCTCCCAACAATTAGAATCTTTTCTTACATCGTGTTAAAGCAATGTGTATGGGTTTCTATAAATATAAATATATTTAATACAAATTCAAACACATAAAATCTTCACGAGATGTGTCATCGCATCCAACGGGCGAGGATAGGGATTTAAATAAACAGATCAAATTCAGCACCAAATAAAATTTATCAAATCATTCTTAAAGCCGTATATCACATTCCACGATATTTACTAGGGGTGAGCATGGTTCCGGGTAGAACGGGGAGGCAGGAACAACCGGAGGAGGGTCCAGTTCGGTTCCGGTTACGAAGTGACCGGTTCGGTTCCCGGTTCCTTTCCTAGGAACCGGCGGTTCTCGATTCCAGTTCGGTTTTCGGAACAAGAACCGAACCGGAACCAGAAACGATCAAATTCAAAAAAAAAAACTGTAAATCTCCCCTTCCCCCTTCCCCGCGTGATTTCCCTCTCGATTTTCCCTCCTTCCCCTTCTTTTTTTCTCTCTTTCTTTTCTCTTCTTTTTCCTTCTCACACGTCACTTCCTGCCCCCTACCCCTACTTTTTCTTTTCTTCTCTCTCTCCTCTTACCCCTCTCTCGGCCGAAACCCCCATTCTTCTTCTTCCTCTTTCGGTTGTTGCTTCACCCACGAGTTTGTTCTCTCTTCGCCCTCGCTCGACGCCACCAAATAGCATCCCCACCGCGCCTCGCCTACAGCCCGCATCGACGTCGCTCCTGCTCCACCCGCTTTGCCTTCGCCGTGCCTCACCCGCAGCCGCGACGCCGCTGCTCTACCGTGCCTTCGCCATGCCCCGACGTCGCTCTGCTCGGCCCACTGCTGCCTTCGCCGCACCTCGCCCGCAGCCCGCAACGCCTTTGCTCGCCTTCGCCGTGACTCGGTCGCGCCCGGCCGTGCCCCAAAGCCCGCGATGCCGCAACAACGGCAAGAGAATGGATCGGGAGTGAGGTTGGCCGGGAGCAGGGCGCCACCTCCGCCTAGAACGGAAGCCATTGACCACCGCGAGCGCCTCCGCCGCCGCGCCTCGAGACCATCGATCTCACCAAGGACCCCTACTTCATGCACAACCACCTCAGCAGGTTCGGACTTCCCCCTTCCTTTCCCCCTCGTAATCGATCCCCGTAACCGGGCTTTGTGTCAATTTGATGTTTTACGGGGCGACGGCGACACTGGCTTGTTTCGGTGGTTGCGATTCGAGTGTAAGCTTTGCTTGACGCTGCACAACAACGAGGGGAACTACTTGGCGCACATGCAGGGGAAGAGGCATCAGACCAACTTGGTGAAGAGAGCGGCTCGCGAGGCAAATGATGCACCTGCTCAGCCTCAGCCCAATAAGCGGAAGGTTAATGTTCGCAAGATGGGTGAGTTTTATGTTCTTCCGGCTTCTCCTTGGGAATTGGGATTTATGTGGAATCCACTTTAGGCTCTAGATTGGTTATGTTGCGTGGAGATTGATATTGTTCGTGCTGCTTAGTGAGAGCTGTGGTTGACTTATGGGGAAGTGTTGCACAACCGTTGACGAATTGTTGGGCACCTTCTCTCTATTGTGGCTGATGTTGGGCTGTGGAGAGAATCTTTTGTGCTGATATTTGGGGGACTTTTGAATGAGGATTCGACTTCTGGCTGGGATAGTGTAGTTTCTTCATGCTGTTTGATATTGATCACATTGGCGGCTATCTATAAGCACAACATGAAAATTTTGCTTGTTTTTTTGTTGGCTCTACTTGTTTCTTTGAAAATGATTGTTAAAAAGTGTGTTCATCTTATTATGATTTTTAAGGAAACTAATTGTTCATTTACTCTTTATTTAGATTGAAACATATAACATTAATTTGGTGAGGCTGGGATGCTTTAGGACTTTTTTTTTTTTTGGGTAGAAAACAGAAGTAATGCTTTAGGACTTTAGATTCCATAGAAAGGACGTAAGTTTGTTGTAATGCTTTATGAGTTATTTGAGATGTTTCATGATTAAGCCTCGTATGGGCCTTGGAGACCGTTGTTTAAATAAGATATTGCAGTTAAGAAGAATTTTCTCCTAGCACAGATATATTTCACCATTTTTATTTTCTTGTTTTAAAGAAGCAATTGGAGGGACTTTTGCATTGCACTAGAACAAAATTGAGATCCGCATGTATGGTGCTGATTTTGATGAATCATTCTGCGCATAAAGGAGTTCTGTTCTTTCATGTTGTAACATGTCTAATGCTATAAGGTTGCTGGAGATTTACCTTTCTCTGTTTTGGTATGAATTTCCTGTGCTTGGTGAGAGGGATTTGCTTTTTCAGGTTCTTTCTGGGCACTCGTGCACACGTGAGAGAGAGAGAGAGAGAGAGAGAAAGAGGACTTCTGGCTTCCCGTTATCTTATCAGATTTGATTAGGATACTCAGGTTTACACTGTGGTTTCTGTGGCATGGGACATGCATTTTCTGGTGGATTAATTAGCTGTTAATTACTCTCTTGTACTACTGTAGGTATTGATCTTAAGTGAGAAGCTTCATTCTGTCAATGCACAGTTTGATCAGCTAAGAGCCATACCTTCCGGATGCCATCAATACTCTCTTGTACTACTATGGGTGCTATTTAACTTCTGCTGTCCCGAACTACCGGGTGTCGATAGAGAGGATCGGCGTATCATAAGGTGAGCTTGTGTTGTCTAATATATTTATATGGGAGAGTGCTTCTACTTAATTCTGAATCATGTGCATCTTTCGTTACCAAATTGATACTTGTCAAGTGGCTTCTTTTGGTTGTTTAATTTCTCTTCGAAGGTTCAGCAGAGGATCTCATCAAGCAAGATCTTCGAAATGTTCTTTGAGGGTGTAGCTGCTTTTGTTCTTTAGCCGGCTCTTCCTTCTAATCCTGATTTAATAGTTTATGAAGGAAATGAGTCCACTCATGAAGCATACCAGGATAAAAATGTGCAGCAAGAAGCTAACACTGAGGTGATTGAGCTCTTTTGTGTAAAAACAGTTTGTTTATTACTTCTAAAATGTTGTTTGCTGTTTATGTTATATTATCTTCGATGAATGACAAGTTTGTGTATTATTGCTGCATTCATTTTCATTTTTTTTAACTAAAATTTTTAGAAAAAGAACCTGTTGGAACCGGAACCGACCCGGAACCCGTGACAGGGTAGGTTCCAGGTTCTCGGTTCTGACGGGTAGGTTCCGGTTCCAAAAAATGAGGAACCTGTACCCGAGGGTAGGTTCCAGGTTCCAAGCGGAACTTGTAAGGAACCGGGAACCGCTCACCCCTAATATTTACCTTTCCAACGTTGCGGAAGCAGGCAGGAATGTTCTTTAATCCCACGTGCTTGGTTCACTGTTTTGCTTCTTCCAACATGCAAATGCTTTTACAAGACCAATGTTTTAGCTTGGACGTAATTAGCAATCTCAGCCTTTAACATTTCGACTCCAAGACGACGTATGTTGTTTCCAGGGGCATTCCTTAAAAGACATGATCCAAGAGACCGGAGCCATTGTGCTTGAACTCCTATGCTTTTATTTTTGTTAAGTGCTATGATCTCCTTTCTATACCAAAGCAGAAAATAATGAAACGACCTAGATAAATTTATTAAACATTTGATAATCTGTCAAATCTTGGATCTTTGCATTCCCACTTTACAATTTAATAGCAATCTCATGAAGCCTTACAGATGTTAGTCAAGCTTAACAGATAAACAAACTTAGGTGTACATTATAGGTGTACATTATTGGTGGGAAAATTGTTCAAAAAGTCTTAAACTTATTGCACTTTTGCAATTTAGTCATAAACCTTTCAATTTTATCAATTTTGTCATAATCTTTTTATCTTTTGCAAATTCAGTCATAAATCTTTTCACCTCTTGTCATTTGAGTTCATCCAGCCAATTTTGGTTAGAAATTGCTGACTTGGATAGCTGGCATCGACGTGATAATTTTTAATAATATTTTAAATTTTATATGGTTTTTCTCTTCTTCTTCTTTCTTTTTATTTTTAAGTTTTTTTTTTTTTGAGCTAGGGTCAACTAGGGTTGCCGGCAGACCTTCGCTGGCAACAGGACAAATTGTAAAGAATGGTGAGCAAGGATGGAGGGTTAGACAATAAATAAGTGGCTAGAGCAAAGAATTTATGGCAAGAAAAATTGTAAAAAATGGCGGACATAATAGAGGGTCTTTCTGTATGGTTGTAAATTGCTGACTTGGACGGCCGGCATTGACATGGTAATTTTTATAATATTTTAAATTTCATATGGTTTATCTCTTCTTCTTTTTTTACTTTTACTTTTTTTTGTTCTTTTTTTTTTTTTTTTTGAGCTAGGGTTAGCTAGGGTTGCCGGCAGACCTTTGCAAGCCACAAGACAAATTGTAAAGAATGGTGTTAAGGACGGAGGGTTTGACGTGGACGGCCGGTATTGATGTGGTAATTTTTATTAATATTTTGAATTTTATAAGGTTTTTCTTTTTCTTTTCTTTTTTTTTTTACTTTTTTTGCCCAATGATTTTTTTTTTTTTTTTTTTTTTTGGTCCCTTTCATGGACAATTCAAGAAAAATTGTAAAATAAAACCAACACACGAAAGGTCAAGAAATTGTGATAAATAACCAGAGAAGGTGCCTCGATGTTTCCACCATCCTTGCTTTGTCGTTTTTCTCCATGTTTCATGCGCCCGAACACTGTTTCGACTGACATGGACACTTTGTCGAGCACCTGCCCAGCCCCGTCAAGCTTCCCGACAAGTGGTATCAAACCAATGGTTTAAACAGGTTGGGCCCAAAATATGTGGATTGTAGTCGGGTGAATGTTTCAAGGAAAGAAATCCGGCGCGACTCCCAATCGAGGTGGCAGATGGTGTTTTCCTGTTGAGCTTCGCATTGAGGAGTCAAGGCAGAAGTTGTATTTCTGGCGAACTTGGTTGGGCCAAGGTGGAGATATGAGTGGAGATGTTATCAGTGTGAAAGGATAACTTATCATAAAAAATAAAAAAAAAAAAGTCTGACATAGAAGGCTCATACCTAAGGGGGAGATTTATCGAGGTGCACTTGTGAGAGTGTAATGCAAAATAAGTCCCACATTGGCGATATGATGCAAAGTAAAGCCGTCAATATTATTCAAGTGGATCCGATCAAATATATGAAGGATTCAAAATTAAACTTTCCCTTGGCAATCTCTATAAGTAAAAATATCGTACTTTCACTGCACCTTCCAACAACTAGAAAGGTATATCTTTCATAAGCAACATATGAACAACATCAAATAACAATTTATCACATTAACAATTTCATTGTTCACATCATTGTTAAAGCACGTACATCACATTCAATTTTAGCGAAAAATAAATAGTGCATCAGATTCAAATTTTCAACTAATATATAGTCTTCAATAAATTTGTATCAACATCATAAGTTCTTCGCTTATCTCTAGTATCATTCCACACTCTTTGCCTTTTCAACATTGTGGAAGCATGCAAAAATGTTCTCACACGTGTTTGTAGGGATAAATACACTAGAAGTGTCAAGAGTTATGTATAACGCTCACTTTAGTAAAAAAAAAATTCGTCGGCTCACTTAAATGCTAAATCGGAGAAAAAATGATCACTTAAGTGCTAACGGCGAAAAATTCCAACCAAATTGATTACTTGTCATTTATAATTAAAATTATAATATAACTTGGCAATTTTTAAAAAATTCAATCCACGTGATATTTCGACATGGCATACTTTGCACTGAAGTGATCGCTTTTTAACAAAGACTAGAGTCAAAGAGGAGGCCTTGTCAACTTTTCCAAGTCTCTAATTGATGGAAATTTCTTGGAATTCAAGACAACATCAGCAGAGTCAAAGATGAGGCCTTATCAACTTTTCCAAGTCTCTAATCGAGCGAAATTTCTTGCACTTTTCGATGAAAGTCTTGTCGATCTTAAATGCACGCTGATCTTCTTGGTTCAATGAATTTGCGTTGAATATGGGTTGCATCATCTTATTATTCTTTAATCCCACATGTTTTTGCCGTTGCTTTGCTCTTTCCAGCATGTAAATGCTATGTAAGACTAGCATCTTATATATAGTTAACAATCTCAACCCTTGACATTCCAACTTCAAGGCAATCTAGTGAAAGAAAAAGAGAGATCGTGTGTGGACCAAAAGCTTCAGGTGATTAACCCAAGCAATTTCGAATTCACCCACAAGCTGCGAACAATGCCATCGATCACAAGCCCAAGAAGAAGGTCGCCATCCGCGCCGTTGCATCAGCAAGCTTCCTTAGCATCTGAAATAACGCGCCGAGAGAAGAGGCTCTATGAAGCGTCGCTTGGCGGGTGCGTCGAGTTGTTAGCTCAGTTGCTGCAAGAAGACCGACTCATCCTAGCTTGGGCTTCTGTCACTTGCTTCGACGAGACACCATTGCATGTGGCCTGCATGCTCGGTCATGTACCTTTTGCCAAGGCTCTTTTGGCTCATAAAAGGGATTTGGCTATGGAGTTGGACTCGCAGGTATGTCGAAGCGAAGAACTTGGTTGTGATTGTTTGATATTAGACTATCTTGCTTGTCAAATTAAATTTTGCACATGTAATGTAATATTTTGTTTTCCAGTTTTCATGATCTGTGAGAAATCAAACCCATCATATGTCTCAAGGAAATTAACAAAATTCAGACAGAAATCAAGTTATGGGTTTCCAGGTTAATTCAACCTGAAAAATCTTACAGACACTAGTGAATTTGAGCAGCTCGGTCTATTTGATTTGAAAATACAATATATATAAATCACATGAACGTGTCCCTCAATAAGAATTCTCCATAGTCAAGCACTTTTACTTTGCAGGGACGCGTGCCTCTTCACTTGGTGTCTGCGAACGGATATGTTGAAATAGGAGGGAATTGTTACAATCAGACCCCCTTGCATGCCTTGTCCATGACGAAGATGGGAGGACCCCACTCCATCTAGCCACAATGAAGGGCCGAATCAACATCGTGATAGAGCTAGTGAAGGCGAGACTGGAGGTGGCCGAGCATAAACTGAGCCAAGGCCAAACCGCTCTCCATCTAGGAGTGAGGCATAATCGTTTGGAGACTCTAAAAGTCCTAGTGGAGATGGTGGGAGATGGTGATTTGGTGAACGCTCAAGATGATGAGGGTAATACCATTTTGCATTTGGCCACACTAAACAAGCAAATAGAGGTAATCCTTTTTGCTTTAAATTGCTTCAATTTTGTGATGACGTCAAATATCGCATTCCAATTGAACATCTTGTGACGATAAAATCCAATTCATTCTCATTTTTCTATAGTGGATTTATCGATTGAAGAAACTTAAAGGAAATATCTTTGTTTGTTGTTTCTTTTATAATTGATAAGAAGCTCATCTTTTTATGCGGACAGTGAAATATCTGCTTCAAAGAAGTGAAGTGGATGTGAACAGAGTGAATAGAAATGGCTTCTCTACTCTAGATATAGTGGAACATTTTCCAAAGGATTTCAAAGTCATTGAATTAAGAGAACTCTTAGTACATGCTGGAGCTCTGAGAGCCATAAGATTCGGTGCATCGACAACTCACCAAGCAGTTGTTGATAACACAAATGAGGAGAATTCAACTGTTGTAGTTAACCCGGCATCTCGTAGCACCTCCCTCCACCAATACTCCTCCAGTAAATGTGTTTCCGCCAGAGTCTTTCTTGGGTGATATCAGGAAGCAGAAGGAAGACAAACACGAGGAATGGATCGAGAAGAAGCGACATTCTCTAATGGTAATGCTTTAGCTAGATGTCTTGGAGTAGCATTTGCTGAAAACTTAGATCGATCGGTCATGTTATTGCAATTAACATCATAGCTCACCGCTAGTTAATTTAAACTCTCTATTTGTTTTATGAAAAATTGATGATTAAGAAAATATTTTCCTAAAAATGATCGTTTGTGTCATTTAAAATCAATAGTTATGCTTTCTTAAAAATGTTTTCTACATATGTACTAAATTGCTTATAATGAAATAGTTATGTACTGAAAGAAGATCAGTAATTACAACAATAGATGGCTTATGATTTTAAAAAGGGAAAAAAAACAGAGGGTAATATAAGAAATCTAATAGTGAGAAGGATGAAACAAGTTGATGAATATTTAAGAAAGTAATGGTATTTAAGAAAATCAAACCGTGAAGGTTGGGTGATTTTCTTTAAATATCTATACTAACACATAAAGTAAAGAGGATTTTTAAAAGACTAAATCTTTTATTTTCTCCAAATATTCTCAATGACTTGAGACCTGTTTGGTAACCATTCTATTTTTAAGAACAATTTCTGCTTAAAAATGATTTATTTTTTTTAAAATTTTGTTTCCTAGATAGTACTTAAAGGCATTTGGTTACTATCCAAAATTTATATTTTCTAAATAGAAATGCATTTGGTAAGACTTTAAATTCTTTTGTGATTTAGAATCTCTTTTTAATTTTTAATAATTTTTTTAAATATTTTTCTCTTTTTCCTTTTCTTTTTCTCCTTCTTCCTCTTGTCGGCAACCGGCCAAACAAGGGCCGGCAACCATGTCGGAGCATCGTCGGCCCGGCAAGGCCGAGCCTCGCTGCTCGAGCCTCCCGGCCAGGCTCGACCTCACCCACGGCCGAGTGACGGGAGCCTCACTAGCGGTGGGGAAATAAATGTGTTTATTTTCCACACGTTTAGTTATTAGATTTTGATTTTCTTTTAAGAACAATAGCAACCTTTATAAAAAGACCTTCAAATTTCGAAATATCTTTATTTTTTTTCTCATATATGTGTATATTCATACACTTTTTTCATAATTTAATCCATGACCTCTATTTCTGTAGAGAGCTTGCCACAATTTTCTTGTTTTTCGATATATATAGGAAAAGCCATCAATTGAATGTGTATTTGTTGAAATGACTAACTTTGACTTGACGATCTTAATATTTTCAAATATAGGCGAAACACTATTTCTTCATTAGAAATTTTAAAACTTTCTTTCACATCACGACAGATAATTGCCACCGTGATCGCAGCCATGGCTTACCAAGCCGGCCTTAGCCCGCCCTGCGGCCTGTGGGACAACGATCAGAAAGACGACAACGGCACCATCTTATACTACGCAGGAACATCGATAATGGCTGCAAACCTTCCAGAGGGTTACGCATCGTTCTGGATATACAACACCGTCTCTTTTCTTGCATCCCTTAGCACGATCTTCTTGCTCATGAGTGGCTTGCCCTTGGGGAAGAAGGTTATGATGGGGATTCTGACGGCCACAATGTGGGTGACCATCACTTTTATGGTCAAGAAGTGAAAGATCCGCAAAAGCTCAAGAAGTGGATATCAGTGTGTGTGAGTTGGTGCAGATCTAGGGGCAATATCAAGATCTAGTGTATTCATCTGGTGGGAGAAAGGATTACTGCATAGTCTAGATGCCTGCGTTCTTTCTAACTTAATCCCTATGTCATAAGATCATTCTGAGTACTGCTAGTTGTGCAAACGATTTAATGAGACTACTAAACCAATCGCAGAGTCTATCTCGCATTATTCTCGAGTTCTCCTCATCAGAGATGTCTCGCCTGAATAGCCAAATCTTTCTAAAGAGAATGGGAAGGCCTGGCCCTAAAGTAATCTGATCTACAGCAACATTGGGCCATTTTATGATTTGTCTCACACAGCTTCAGCACTCTCTTTCCAATCACACCACACCAAACAACCGAACCCAGCTACCTCAAAAGCATCCACACTTCTTTTATGTTTCATTCATATTCTTCTCCAATGCTGATAGATGTCCAAAAGCCACCTGATCAAAGCTAGTGAGCCTCTCTGTCTGATCAATTTCAACCCCATGGCACCAAACCACAATGCAGTCGCACCATTTACATGAACTTCTTACACTATCTTTGCCTGCCTAATTTTAAGGAAGCGATACACAGATTTCACAGAAAACACTCCATTATTATTCGCAGGCCGTGCAAGCTGATCCTCCCTCAAAGGTCGGAATCGAAGCAGCGCTAGTTTTATATGTAATGTTCACATACCAGAACGTGTGCTTCTTCTAACACAACATTCAAGCTCTGATATTATAACCGCTTGCCAAAGGATCTTTTCTTCTTTACATAGACAAGTAGAGTAGGGACAAGGTAGAAACGGAACCCAAAATCTCATGGACCGATCTGTTGTTCCTAATCACAAGACAAAGGATTGGTAGCGTATCATCCCAAACAAAACACAAAAAATTACTGTTCATATGCAAACTGATTACAGGGGATGGAAGAACAGAGAGATGAAAACAATTGCATAGACAGATCTTTTGTACCTTAGACTGGTGATAATCAGTCCATAACAATTGGGAAGGTAAGAAAGTTCTCAAAGGCAGGAGCCAGCACTTTCATCTGCCTTAGACAACCACATTGTGTGGTTTCGATCAGCAAGCCCACAACTAAGGCAGCTCATAAACTTCACTCAACCCAGCTTGGCAAACCAAGCCTCTTTCAAGAAGTTCCGTTTCGCACCCCCAACTTAATGCAACCTGACGGTTTCGTATGGGAGAATAATATTGGGATTGCGTATGTGTGGGTTAAGAGCTGCCAATTCCTTCCATTTAGCACCAGTTCCATGAACACGGGATGAGATGCTCCACAATGTGTCACCAAGCTGTGCCTTAGTTGTTGCTGGCGCAGTAGATTTAGAAGAAGCAGTCTTTGACTTCAGAAACGGATGCTTATTGCTCTTTCCCATTCCATTAGCGAGCAACCAACGGGAACCAGATTGTTGCTGGTTTGAACTTCCCCAGACCTTTCTCTTCCCAGGATCAAATATGTTTAAATAATTCTAGATTATAATTATTTTACGCATGGTTGTGATACCCAAGCCGTGCATCTACGACGACGTGGGATTTATAGATTTTAAATGAGATGTGATTTTAGAAGAGTTTAAGATCAAACCGTCATCTTCTAATAATTTAGATATGTCAAAATGGAATATAGACTCATTTTTTAACCATATTTGATGGGTTGAATGATTATATGAACTAGTTATATTCACTGTGGGTTGAGAATGGTAAAACTTATAATAATATAAGTGTTAAATAGATTCACAACTTATTTGGATCTATTTCATCTCTATTACTTTATTTTCATTCTCTCGCTCTCACTTGATCTCACGCTCGCTCACTCTTTACTCTCACTTTAGTTTGTGTATGAGTTTTTTTTTTTTTTTAAATTGGTTAAATATATAAGTGTTTTAGCAATATATGTTGTGTCGTTCATAAGTCACTATATTGTATTACACGAAAATATGTCAAAGCGTGTTAAATATGTTAAATAAATCAATTTAAATCGGATCATTTTTTACCCTACTTATTATTTTGATGGGTTTGTAATAATTTAAGGTTTTGCATGGTTCAACATGCAATGTTTAACTAATTGTTGATTAGATTCGGTTTTACGCATGGTTTACACATGCCGGGCGTCCACAATGACGTGAGATCTACAAAAATTTATAAACAGGGTGAGAGGAGAAATAGAAGAAGTTAAGGATTAAACCGTTCGTCTTGGATTATATGTTCGTACGTAAACGAAAATGGCCAAATTGAAAGGTGAACGCGATCTTGGGGAAACACGGGAAAAGGTCGAGACCGTTGCCCGGTAACGAAACCGCGCCCCCGCTTCGTTTTTGACCCGCCGGGGGGAATCGTACGACAGCCAGCGAGACCAAACCCGTGATATTACTAGTATGAGTACCTAGAGGGGGGTGAATAGGTGCCTAAACAATTTATCGATATACGGAAGCGATTCTTAACATATGATAGAAAGTAAATTCTCGCTTAATTAACAAAATGAAATACGATCGAGGTAGAGAGAGTGAGGAAGAGAAAATTGAACACAGGATTTATAGTGGTTCGGCTTATTCCAAGCCTACGTCCACTCTTCCGCACTGACAGCCCACCGCCTGGATTTCACTATGATCAAAAGAGAAGTTACAGCACAGCTTTGCCTTGATTCCACAGTGTAGATGTTCTACCATACCTCCTCAAGGTCTCTCACAAATATAGACTCTTTTTTGTATACAAGTATTCGCTCAAAGGATTTATCTAAACAAATAGGAGCTTCAGACTTTGGAATTCTTCTATCGCGCACACCTTGAACAACTAAGAACGTCTTCCTTATATACTCCTTTATGCCATCATACCCGTTGGCACTTACCAAAGGAATTCCTCCAATCTACCTGTTGGACGGAATCAATTAGGAAGATTGTTCGAGCTATTAAAGGTACGTGTTGATAGCCCATCAATCATGTTCGCCCATACAATCAGGATCTCGGTTTCCATAAGTATAACATTCCAATAATATTTAGACAATCATCGAATCTTCAATCATTGAATCAAACTTGATCAATCAAAGGATTCTGATACGTCTTCTCCAGCCACGAGATCTTCTCCAGATGATAAGGTTAAATCCTGAACAAAACATCCAGTTCTTGATAACCTTTCTTCAACGGATTAGAGACTGTCAATGAGGATAGACTTTGAGTCTTGAGTTTGGCTGTCCGGAAGTCTTCAGACTTTAACTAACGTAGTCTGCACCTTCGAGACTAGACGATGGAAACGTTTTGTCAACTTCAAAACACTTTCACTAAGATTTCTCCAACAATCTCCCCCTTTTTTTATGGTGACAAAACCTTCCTGCAGATTTGGATAACTTTGACCTGCAAAACATTTCTCAAACACATATGCATATCTTATATAGATGAATGGCTAAAAGATTAACACTAGAATCTGCAACCACAGAAAATAGGTTAGTCTAGTATATAATAAAACCATCCATAAGATATCAATACTTGTTAATAGAAGCGAGTCAAGTCCAAGTCTAGTTCGGTTCTCATCCGGACACAAAACAAAGTCAAAGTCTATCAAAAACAGTTAAACAACAACACAATCCAACAAACAGCTTAAAAAATGATTGAAATTTTTGATCAAATCATGCATCTCTCCCCTTTTTGTCATCATTAAAAAGGATGAAATGAAGTCAAGATTGCTTGGGAACGCGGACAAGCTGGAAATCTTCCATAGATCGAACGATGCCTTCCGGCCTTTTAAAGTCTTCCTTCACTGTACAACCTCCTCACTCTTGGCATTGGCCTGATTCGAATAGAGAGGGCTTGCATCTTATCATTCAATGAACAGGAAGAAGCTTGACTTTCATTCTTCAAACTTTGAACTTCGCATCCCAAGGCATAAATTTGACCTCGCATTTCCAAGAGAATATCCAAGATTCTGCAAAAATCTGCTCCATTATCAGTTTGAGTACTTGCTTCGGCTCGATCTGATGGAATAAAAGCAAATGATGGTGGATCAGCATAATCTCGCAGGTTTGGCGATGAAGCTTCATGACCTTCCTCTGGAAATTGAGATGCATAAATATCTTATAGGTCTGCAGGCGAGCGATTGACTCCTTCACTTGCATCAGGATATGAAGACGTCACTCTTTTCTCCCGATCTCCCCGTTTCCATGCCTACAGTGGAGAAGAGATTTCCTCGGGTTCTCCTTCTTCTCTTCTTTCTTCTTCAGGTCTTTCTTCCTCTGCTTCTTGCTCTGCTTCTCTTTCTTCTTCTTCCTTCTCCTCTGCTTCTTTCGTCTTTTGTTCCGATTCTCTTTGTGGAACTGGACAACTTAAATTCTTCAAAACCATTGCAGAGATGGTGATGTCTTCGTCATCATCTTCATCCTCAACAAGGAGAGCTCTTCTTCTCTTTGATGGAGCAGCCATGGGCTCCTTCCCTTTCTCTTAGCAGCGAAGAGAGTTGATGAGATTTGGCAGGAGTCTTCTCCTTGAATTTCTCAAATTCCTTGCTCGGTTCCTTCAGACGCATTTTGGTCACCATTTTCAGTCCTACCACTATATGATCGCATGATCGAACACAAAAGATTTGCTGAGGCTAAATATTCAAATGTTTGAATAACTTCGTAACAAGGCTTGGGTAAGGGAGTTGACCTCTGTCCTTCATCACTGCTCTATACATGTGAAACATAACAGTATGAGGGAGAGAAAACTTCTTTCCACAGAGGATGGCATACATCAACTTTGCCTCGAGCTTGAACCATCAGTTTTGGAAGTTGATTTCGGCCGAAGGCAATTAATCACAATCTTGTGAAGCAAGATGTTGAATGCATTCATCCTTGAGTAGGTGATCTTCTCATCTGTTCTCCTATCCTTCACCAATTCAAGTGTGGCCCGAGCAATGGAAACTTTGATTGGTTGATATCTGCCTCTCTCATCTTCTAACACATCTGCCAGTATATTCATATCCACAACATAGTCTTGTTCTTTAACGCTGAAGGAGAATCTATTCGCATCTAAAAAGCTAAGATTTGAATAGAAATATGCAGTCAATTCAGCATAAGCCTCGGTTGAGTCGAGCGGAACTTTTCAAGTTGAAGATAACCGAACTTTTCCCTCAAGTTCACTTTCACAAAGCATCCAGAAAATCAAAGTCCACACTCCTAGGGTTTATTACCCCACGCTTCAGCAATTTCGAGTACAGATCATTTTGTTCCTTTGATCTGAACAAATCTCCCCTTTTTCCTTGAATTTCAGCCGCAATACCCATTTTCGGTTGAAATAGACTGAACAGATTGTCATCGTCATTCCCATCTACGAGTGATTCGGATCCACGAGGATCACTTGGGATATTCGCAAGGGTTTCCTCACCACCCCTTTACGAGCGATTCCCAAACTTTCCATTTTTCGCAGAAAGATATATTCGTTCTTATATCCTTTGTCTTTAAGAAACTCATCAACATAGTTCAAAGGAGTACGAATTCCTTTAAAGGCACGATATAGCTTGTAAATAAAAGCGGGCTTTTGAACTCTTACGGGGTCTGCATCCTCGATGATTTCTTCCGATGCTGATGAACAATGCCTTGAGGACTAGATGGAGGAGAATGACGCCGCGAGAATGTTGTGGGCTCGGTTGCTGATCCTGGAGTAACTTCATCTTCGTAAGATCGAAGTGCGTAGGCCCCTCACTCATTCTCTATGGTCCCCTGCTTGCGATTCTTGAGGACTTTCGTGAAGATGACATCTTTCTTAGTGTTTGGAAGATTCTTTTGAGAGAAGTCTTAAGACTAAAGCATAGTTCATCAATATATTTAGAAACTTTGACATGAATTTTAAAATTACTTGCCTCAAATTCACTGTCGAGTCTCGATCCGAATCGATCCAGTCCGAGTCCGATTGTGCCATCGACATAGATTGGCATATTCATTATCACTTGCTTCACACTCGGTATCACTCCGGGTTTCAGCTTTGAGAGCTTTTCGAAATTTTTCAGCTTTTCCTCTCTTCTTCTTCAAAAGAGGACAGTTGGGTACGATGTGTCCCTTTTTCTTGCATTCAAAGCGGACTACATCTTTATTTAGTTCTTCATCATCAACGAGACTTGGTCTGCTGTCTTTGAAAGCTTTGTTTCTTTGAGTTGAACCTTCTTTCTTTTCTATTTAGTTTTCTGAATCTTCTTATCATGAGAGCAAGCTCCTCATCGTCCATATCATCTTCAAAATCTGTATCATCGAATCATCATTTGATTTTAATGCAATGGATTTCTTACCTTTTGGATCTTCATCTTCATTGATCCTTTCCACTTCATAGGACTGAAGAGTTCCAATCAGCTCGTCAACGAGATAGTGGCATAATTCTGCGTCTCTCTTATCGAAGTCTTTATGTGATTCCAATCCTCGGAGAGTCCACGTAGTAGCTTGTTTACCTTCATGGGATCAGAAGTTGGTTGACCTTGATTTTCAAGACCATTCACAATATCGTAAAACGACTAAACATGTCGATATTGATTCTCTGGTTTCATTCTGAAGGCTTCGTATTGACCGAGAAGAATGTTGATTCTTGTTTCCTTCACTCGACTGTTCCTTCATAGGTGATATGCAATCTGTCCCAAACTTCTTTTGCTGTACCACAAGAAGATATTCTATTGTATTCAGTTGGTGATAAAGCACAATATAAGGAGTAAATTGCTTTTGCATCAAGTGTTTGTCTCTTGATTATTTCTTCCTGAGACATTCCGTTGGTTTCTTCAGTTTCTTTTCCTCTTTCAAAGGCGATGCGGTGGTAGGAGTAATTCCTTTTTCTACAACGTCCCATTCCAGAGGATCCTTTGATCGTAGGAAAGCTTTCATCTTGTTCTTCCGGATGTTGTAATCATTTCCATCAAAGTAGGGTGGTCTGGTATTGCTTTGCCCTTCCATCAGCCCGGTGCTAGCATACTAGCCATGGATCTTTTACTATGAAGTAAAACACTTCAAATAAAGTAAGTACACAGGCTCTGATACCAATTGATATTGCTAGTATGAGTACCTAGAGGGGGGTGAATAGGTGCCTAAACAATTTATCGATATACGGAAGCGATTCTTAACATATGATAGAAAGTAAATTCTCTCTTAATTAACAAAATGAAATACGATTGAGGTAGAGAGAGTGAGGAAGAGAAAATTGAACACAGGATTTATAGTGGTTCGGCTTATTCCAAGCCTACGTCCACTCTTCCGCACTGATAGCCCACCGGCTGGATTTCACTATGATCAAAAGAGAAGTTACAGCACAGCTTTGCCTTGATTCCACAGTGTAGATGTTCTACCACACCTCCTCAAGGTCTCTCACAAATATAGACTCTCTTTTGTATACAAGTATTTGCTCAAAGGATTTATCTAAACAAATAAGAGCTTCAGACTTTGAAATTCTTCTATCGCGCACACCTCGAACAACTAAGAACGTCTTCCTTATATACTCCTTTATGCCATCATACCCGTTAGCACTTACCAAAGGAATTCCTCCAATCTACCCGTTGGACGGAATCAATTAGGAAGATTGTTCGAGCTATTAAAGGTACGTGTTGATAGCCCATCAATCATGTTCGCCCATACAATCAGGATCTCGGTTTCCATAAGTATAACCTTCCAATAATATTTAGACAATCATCGAATCTTCAATCATTGAATCAAACTTGATCAATCAAAGGATTACGATACGTCTTCTCCAGCCACGAGATCTTCTCCAGATGATAAGGTTAAATCCTGAACAAAACATCCAGTTCTGGATAACCTTTCTTCAACGGATTAGAGACTTTCAATGAGGATAGACTTTGAGTTTTGAGTCTAGCTGTCCGGAAGTCTTCAGACTTTAACTAACAGAGTGACAGACCTTCGGACTAGACTAATGGAAACGTTTTGTCAACTTCAAAACACTTTCACTAAGATTTCTCCAACAACCCGCGCGTGGCCCCACTCGCTGAGCAGTCCCCCTAAGTTGAAATAATTAATTAATGAATATATTGTTTTACTAATAATAGTAAATCTATAATTAAATATTTTGTGAACGATAAAAATACATTTTAATTTATTCATTTTTATAAATGAAACGAATGATCATTTTTAAGAAAATATTTTTCAAGCCATTCATTTTCTATGAAATAATTAGGAAGCTAAATGCATGATGTCAAATCCCCATATATGCAAAAGCCCGAGGTCTCAAGTTTGTCCGAGCATACCGTGCTCTTAGAGATGACGGCAAGCTGTAGCGCAGCTCAAAGGTGTGACAACTCAAAGGTGTGACAATTTGCCGTTGGCAAGAACAGGGGCAAGCACGCCTAAGGGGTTTGGTTGTGGTGAAGAGCCCTACGGGGGATGGTTTTTATTGAGGTCCATCCCTGGATCCTCTAGAGCAATTTAAAGACTTGCTCAGGTCTCAGAGGTGGCTATACATAGAGAATGATGGAGGGAACAAAAAAAAAAGATACATGGCCCTAATTAGGGTTTCGTAATATTTCAGATTGACTGCGGTTGCGATTAGAGTTAAGTGGACACATGTCGCAATCTCAATACGAAGACTTCGAGCGTATGCACGGTAGGAGGCAGCAAATCATGCGCCCACTCCGAGCCGCCTACAACTCGCAAACTCGCGGCAACCGGTTGGCACGCCGTCGACTTTGACGACGTGTTCTTTACGGGAGTCGCTGGAAATCTCTTTTGCTTTCGGCAGATCCGCACAGCTAATCGCGAGCTTAAAATATAATAGAAGGTACGAGTCCCATGCATTGGTTTATATAAAAGAGTCAAACCCATGCAAGGGAAAAGCACTTCTCCCAATCGATTCACACGTCTTTGCTCGTTCACGTGCAAAAAGGGGTTTACCCGCCCTCCTTTTCGATCCGAGTCTTGCGGGATAAGATGAATTCTCGAGAAACGCACACAATATTGTCCAAATAATAATATATTTTTTTGGGTTGAACGCGAGTAATATAACGAGGCAATATTTTAAAAGGGTAAAAAAGAAATACAACCTTTTTTTTTTTAATATTAGGATCTCGAGAAGGTCATTTGTGTTTCAAATTTGAAATTATATCCTTTGTACATGCAATGTGAAAACTGAAAAGTACGAAATTATAAAAGGGAACTTACTTATTTAGTATTCACTTTAATAGAAAACTTCATTACCACTTCGAGCAATTGACTCGATCGTAAGAATTTCTTCCACACCATGTGAATAGTGCATATAAACCGATTAAACATACCCAAAGTTAAGTAATGAGAAAGAAGATATACTTTTCCTATTTCCCTATATATGGTCTACTAAAGCTACATTTCGCTTTTACTCTAGGTTTTAGCCATCAAAAATGCAAAATGAAAAAAGAGACAAAAAAAAAAGTCCCAATTAAACGTAAATCGCATTTTTGAACACATCCGCTCGTCCAGTGGTATCGAAGTGCAAATGGTTATGTGTATTGAATCGGATTACCAATCAAGTTTTATTAAATTGGGTATATCAGCACAATAATGAATAAACCAAGGGGGCCAGAGGAACATGTCCGAATCGATATTTTAGATCTATATCATGGCTCTGTGGAACGAGCAAAATGCCAAATTCCTTTCCATGCAGACCCACTTCCCCCAACGTCGTGAGAGTGATTGACCAAGCTCTTAATTAGCGTTATAGCCAAGCACAGTAAAACTGCAATAAAAATTATTTTATAGAAAATGAATAATTTAATTTTTTTTAAACTGCAATAAAAATTATTGAATGAATGAAAAGTATTTTCATTATTTGAGAAAATAGCCAAACAAAAAGTGTTATCAACAATGAAAACATTTTCATTATATTATTTCAAAACAATACAAGTGATAAGTTTTTAAGAAAATATTTTTCAAATCATTTCTTTTCTGCAAAGCAAATGAATCCTTTTAGAATCACTAAAATGCGAGATTTTTTATTCGAATAATTTTCTTTTATATATGCAACATCAAGCACCGAAATTACCCATGATACTCTTGAATATATCCATTCAAAGGAGCCTCAGCACCTAGTCGCCTAGTGCCTACAGCAAAAGCATTTATGCTAAACTTGGAGAGGTAATTGCATCGATTTCAATGTGATGTTGATCTTTCTATTTTCCCTTAATCTTTGCTTTTAGCGATAAAATGCCAAAGAGCATCGTCTTGATAATTTGTTCATCAACTATTCCTTAAAGATTTGATATTTCTTATTTGAAGCAAGAGACTTTAACATGATGTATAAATACTCTTCCATTTTCAAAAATGTCTTGGGTAGTGTGATTTCACTTTTAGTTATTTTAACTCATGCACTGGGATACCTGCTTATAAGATCCTTTTACTCTGTTTCATTCGTTCACACTCATAATCCGTGGCTTGTAAATTTTGAGCTTTTTACAAGTCTAAAAAGTATACCTTTTTTTTTTTTTACAAAACGGCAATTTGACGCAAAAATTCACATGTACTTTTTCGAAATTTTTAAAAATTGAAATAATACTTTAAAGTTTGGCGGAAAAACAAAATGCTTTTGCTAAAACACAAACAAGTCCTTTTGCTTATTATTTTTTACTTAATCAAATATTGCGGCTCACACGCTTTAAATACTTTTTAGTCCAAGATGCTTGAAACTATTACAATGAAATGTGGATATACATATAATTTTTCCATAACTTTTGAAAATTCAGATAATTTATTAGATTTTGACCGAAATTGAAAAACTACCTATTGCTTTGGCATTTCAAATTTTTTAAATAGTTGACAACACATAAATATTCCAAATCACTATTAAGTGCTTTATAATCTTAAATTGTCGAACTCAACGCTATATGAAAATGACATACAAAATCAATGGGAAAATTCCAAATAAGGGCATGAAATAAATATTTTTCTAAATAAGAGCCTAAAGCGTCCTCATTCTCAAATAAGGGTTTTAAAATGATTTTATTTCAAATAAGAGCCTAAAATAGCTATGTTAATTTCAAAAAAAGAGCTTGACTTTCTAGTTGGCCAATGGCATTTTGTCATTTACCTTTTATCCTATTTTTCTTTCTTTTTTCCTTTTTTGTTGGTTTTCTCTTGCTTCTTTGTTGGTGGCCGGTACCCACCCACAATGCCTGAAGAGGGCTAGGCGAGGAGGGCCTTGCTTGGGAGGCGACCCTTGCCCTATGTGAGGCCTCCCTCAAAATCCATAGGCAAGGTCGCCTCACCAACGGGATGGCCTCACCTCAACAAGGTCACCAAGCCCTCGCTAACAAACAAAAAAAAAAGGAAAAGAGAGAAAAGAAAAATAATTTCAAATTAAAATTTTCTTTTGACGAAAATACTCTTGATCGTCTAGAATAAATCGGTGAGATCAGGCCTTTATTTGAAACTTCCATGACCACTTCAAACTTTTATTTAACACAAGGTCCACTTTATGTCATTATTCGAGAAATGAAGGCATTTCACGCTCTTATTTAGATTTTTTCTAAAATTAGTTCACAAAGTGATGTGATAGATTGTAAGAGTCAATTAAGTTGAAAAAGAGTGGAAATGTGACGATCTCATCAATCCCCTTTGAGTGTTAGTGTCTCACAACCCGTTACGAAATATGTAACGAAGCACAAACCACAGTCGGGGCCCTACGCCCTCATGCTCCACACCCACTTGACGCGGAGGTGGACGGAATCGTCGTGCATGGAAGACTACGCTTGTGTGCATCGAAGACTGCGCCTTGTGGTCACACTCACCTTTAGGACAAAGCCAAGACCACAGTCGAGGCCCTACGCCCTCGTGCTCCACACCCACTTGACGCGGACGCAAGGAGGCCGAGGGAAAGATGAAAAAAAAGACTGAGGAAGGAGGAAGAGGAGCGGCATTGGCAAATGTGTACATACAATAGATACTGCCGTCGGAAAAAGTGGGGAATAGTTACGCGAGAGACATAAAAATGGTACGCAAATCGATATGAGTCGGTAGCGTGAGAAGGATCAACATCATTGAGGCGGGGAAGTTCCATTCTCTTTTCCCTCACTTCTAATATGTCATCTGGACCTGGCTTAGCTTAAGTCCGATATTGTCATACCCCAAGTAAGAAGTCTCTGTTTCGAGACTTGTAAATTGCATCGTCGAACTGAGTCGACCCTGATTTCTACAGTTTGAGCAATCAAGGGAGTTTATCAAATTGTCCGCAAACCAGTCCGACCATCACATACGTTCTTGTTCTTTTCACCTATTCTTTCCAAGGACTAAATCAATAGAAGAACACAGAACTTTGATCTTCTTGCATTTGCATGTGGATTCTCATTCCCTTATCCTCTTTCATCAATTTATGTACCTTCAGTGACGGAATGAAAGATTACAGGTACAGTTCAGAGTCTGATCTGCCAGGATAATCTCATGAATTTAGTGCACAGCTTTGTGCTTAAGTAGCTAAGCTTTTATCTCTCCCCGACAGGTCGGTTACTCCAGTTTGTATTCTGCAGGGAGTGTTCATCGATGTCGGTCATATCGCCTCTATAGAAAACAATCACAAACCCGTTAGACACTGCCAAGAACGGCCAGACGGTGGCCATTAGGATACGCTGTTTTCTATCTTTGTAGTATTGGTTTGTGGTTATTCAGGGAAGACATTCTTACCTGATTGGATGCTGTTCTTCTTTCCAGATTGTCGGCCCAAATGCAGAATAGCCAGGGAAAGATATCCGGCAGGCATTTTGACTCAGAAGAGGAGCTTGTCAGTCACATTTCGAAGAGGTCTCTAAGATGAATACCGGGTAGATAAATCTTAATTAATTAGTAATGGCTTCACAGTTCTTTAAGCTGAATTTGAAACATGACTACATAATTTAGCACCTATATATGCAGGGTGGCTTGACTATGGAAGACTGGAAGCCGGAGGCTAAGCTGAAGACCCTCTTCAAAACCCACCAAATCCATCTGCCAACAGCCTGTGCACAGTACCATATTCTAATGCAACTTCTCGAGTCTTTGTCATCTGCAACTACGTAGAGCAAGAAGTCTCGAAATCGAAGAGTCTCGACCTTTTTCCAGTGAAGAAAATGGACTGCTTTAGCACTGAACTTTCTCAATGGATTCAAGAGGAGCGCGATTTTCGGTGCTTACACACTAGAGAGCGTTTGCCAGATCTAATGAGGCTGAGAGAGACATTGGTGAACGCTCGATAATCACGTCGAAGGGAAATAGTCATCTTTAGACTCATCTAATCCTTTGACCATGAGAAAGAGAAAGGCTCAACTGCTCCACAATGTTACTCTTTTTCGAATAGGTTATTAGGAGATCTTCCATCAAAACTAAATCATTGATAATTGAGGTTACGATTGGTAGTAGTTATAATGAGCTTCTCTACTTTTATAGTTGGTAATAGCAAAAATGAACCGTGCCTTTGCGCTCGAGTCTTGGATTATGAAAGAACTTATTTTAAGAAAGATTTAATTTTCTATCTGGTCAAATTTTAAGAAAGTTTAGCTTCATTCTATAGATGGAAAGCATACTCGGGCAAATTCATGCACTCAAGTGATCTTCGATTCAGGTCACCTATGCCAACAGCCTCTAATCATGTCTTTCAGAAATTGTGCAAAAATATTTATTAACTCTTTTAGGGTTGCTATAGTTAACTGGAATATCGAGAGATTCGGGTTTCGAAACTAGAGATCTCTTATTCTAGTCTTACCAATTATGTATGACACGTTCAAGATTGAGGTCACATAAACACACCTTAATTGATTTATGGTCTGACCCGAAGAAAAAAAAAAAACCGACTTATAAGCTTGAAGGGTATTTCCTAACTAGAATTCAGGTAGAAAAGTCTCCATGTATGTGTCTCTCGATTATTAAAGAAATTATATGAAAAAAATTATAATATTGTGATAAAGATGAAAATTTACATCAAACATTCGGATGCAAATAAGGGCGGACCAAATTTTGATCTCCACCGCTCAACGAATCTGGTCGAATTTCTTCGTTCTTTCGTCCTAATAAACTGGTAGCTTGTTGGCATTTCTTCCATCGTAGCCGTTAAATAATGAGTACGATGGCCCAGGAACAGGAACAGGAAGTCAACAAGTCAACTCCGCGCGGGAATCTTCTGAATCATGTGACTTTTTGACTTTTTAACCCCGCATATTACGGTAACACCACTTTTTTTTTTTAAACCGTAACACCACTTGTGAGAGGAGTGTAATCACTTCAAATGATAAATTCCAGCGACTTCGAGTTCAACCCAAGCTGGGAACAATGCCATCGATCACAAGCCCAAGAAGGACGTCGCCATCCCCGCCATCGCATCGACAAGCTTCCTTAGCATTTGAAAGAAGACAACGAGAGTGGAGGCTGTATGAAGCGTCGCATGACGGGTGCGTCGAGTCGTTAGCTCAGTTGCTGCAAGAAGACCGACTCATCCTAGCTCGGGCTTCTGTCACTTGCTTTGACGAGACACCATTGCATGTGGCCTGTATGCAAGGTCATGTACAGTTTGCCCAGGATCTTTTGGCCCATAAAAGGGATTGGGCTATGGAGTTGGACTCGCAGGTATGTTGAAGCGAAAACCTTGGTTGCGGTTGTTTGATATCCTTTTGTTAGATTAAACTGAACCCAGTCATCCTCATGAACCAGATAATCGGAGAAATCGCAACTCTTTTGATTAGGTTTTTGCAAGTTTTAGGCTTTTAGCCATGTGTAAAGTAATTTATAAACTATATTTCCATGGAATATCTCTACATAAATCAGACTATCTTGCTTGTCAAATTAGATTTTGCACATGTAATGTAGCATTTTGTTTTCCAGTTTTCATGATCTATGAGAAATCAAACCCATCATATATCTCAAGGAAATTAACAAAATTCAGACATAAATCAAGTCATAGATTTCCAAGTTAATTCAGCCTGAAAGATCTTACAAACATCAGTGAATTTGAGTATCTTGGTCTATTTAATTCGAAAATGCGATATATATAAATCATATGAACGTGTCCCTCAATAAGAATGCTCCATAGCTAAGCACTTCACTTTTGCAGGGACATACACCTCTTCACTGGGCATTTGCAAATGGATACGTCGAAATAGCGAGGGAATTGTTACAATCAGAACCCCTTGCATGCCTTGTCCATGACGAAGATGGGTGGACCCCACTTCATCTAGCCACAATGAAGGGCTGAAGCAACATCGTGATAGAGCTGGTGAAGGCGAGACCGGAGGCAGCTGAGCATAGGTTGAGACACGGCCAAACCGCTCTCCATCTAGGAGTGAGTCATAATCGTTTGGAGGCTCTGAAAGTCCTAGTGGAGACGGTGAGAGATGGTGATTTGGTGAAAGCTCAAGATGATGAGGGTAATACCATTTTGCATTTGGCCACAGCAAACAAGCAAATAGAGGTAACCCTTTTTGCTTCTAATTGCTTCAAAATTGTGACGACCTTAGATATCGCATTCCAATTAAACATTTTGTGCAGATAAAATCTGGCTCATTCTCATTTTTCTATAGACTCAAGCTTTCTGCATTCAAACTTGATTTATTGATTGAAGTAACTTACGGGAGATATCTTTGTTTGTTGTTTCTTCTATAATAGATAAGAAGCTCATCTTTTTGTGCAAACAGTGAAATATCTGCTTCAAAGAAGCGAAGTGGATATGAACACAATGAATAAAAATGGCTTCTCTGCTCTGGATATAGTGGAATATTTTCCAAAGGATTTCAAAGTCATTGAATTGAGAGAACTGTTAGTACATGCTGGAGCTCTAAGAGCCATAAGATTCCCTACATCGACAACTCACCAAGCAGTTGTTGATAATAGAAATGAGGAGAATTCAACTGTTGTAGTTGACCTAGCATCTGTAGCACTTCCCTCCACCAATACTCCTCCAGTAAAGGCGGTTCCGCCACCATCTTTCTCTAGTAAAATCAAGAAGCAGAAGGGAGACAAACACGAGAAATAGATCAAGAAGAAGCGCAATTCTCTGATGGTAATGCTTTAGCTAGATGTCTTGGAGTAGCATTTGCTAAAAACTTAGATTAGACCGGTTATGTTATTACAATTAACATCATAGCTCACAGCTAGTTAATTTAAAATCTCTATTTGTTTTATGAAAAATGGATGATTCAGAAAATATTTTCATAAAAATAATCATTTGTATCGCTTAAAGTAAATAGTTATGCTTTCTTATAAATGTTTTCTACGTATGTACTAAATTGCTCATAATTAAATAGCTATGTACAAAAAGAAGATCAATAGTTACAATAATAGATGGCTTACAATTTAAAAAAAAAAATAGAGGGTAATATAAGAAATCCAATAGTGAGAAGAGACGAAGCAAGTTGATGAATATTTAAGAAAGTAATGGTACTTAATCTAAATGTGAAGCAATTGGGTGATTTTCTTTAAATATCTATACTATTACATAAAGTAAAGAGGATTTCTAAAAAACTCGTCTTTTGTCTTCTCCAAATATTCTCAATGACTCGGGGTCTGTTTGGTAACCATTATCTTCCCGGGAACAATTTCTGCTTAAAAATGATTTTTATTTTATTTTGTTCCCCAGACAGTTTTTAAAGGCATCTTGTAACTATCCAAAATTTATATTCTCATAATAGAAATGCGTTTGAATAAGTATTTTATATTTTCCTCTTCTTCTTTTTTTCTTTTTTTCTTTTTTCCTTTTCTTTTTCTCCTTCTTCTTCTTGCCGACAATTGGCCAAACGAGGGCCAGCAACCTCTTCAGAGTGTCACCAGCCCATGGTAAGGCCGAGCCTTGCCAGTCGAGCCTCCTCGGTGGCTCAACGAGGCTTGGCCTCGCCTTAGTTGGGCGAGCTTGGCCTCGCCCATGGCTAGGCGACGCGAGCCTTGCCAGCGGCCCAACGAGGGTGAGCCTTGCCAACGGCGAGAATATAAGTGTGTTTTATTTTCCACACATTTAGTTATTAGATTTTGATTTTCTTTCTAACAACAACAGCAACCATCATAAAAAAACGTTCAAACTTCGAAATATCTACATTTTTTTCTTCATATATGCGTATATTCATACACTTAGTTTTTTCATAATTTAATCCACGACCTCTATTTACGTAGAGAGCTCACCACAATTTCCTTGTATTTCGATAACAATAGGAAAAGCCATCAATTGAATTTGTGTATTTGTTGAAAGGACTAACTTTGACTCGATGATCTTCATATTTTCAAATATAGGTGAAACACTTTCTTCATTCGCAATTTAAAAACTTTCTTCATTCGCAATTTAAAAACTTTCTTTCATGTCACAGCAGATAATTGCCACCGTGATTGCAGCCATGGCGTACCAAGCCGGCCTTAGCCCTCCCTGTGGCCTGTGGGACAACGATCAGAAAGACGACAAAGGCACCATCTTATACTACGCAGGAACATCGATACTGGCGGCAAACAATCCAGAGGGTTACCCATTGTTCTGGCTATGCAACACCGTCTCTTTTCTTGCATCCCTTAGCACGATCTTCTTGCTCATGAGTGGCTTGCCCTTGGGGAAGAAGGTTTTGATGAGGGTTCTGACGGGCACAATGTGGGTGACCATCACTTTCATGGCAATGACTTATCTCGAATCCATGATGGCCATCTCGTTCGTACACAGGGAACCTAAACATGTGAGCCCGTTCACAGAGGAATGGTACTCCGAGGATGGGGGGTCGATTACAGTGGTTATGTACTCCTTGTTTGTTTGGGTCGGCATTGTAGCCATTGTTTTTCTAGTTCACACTGTTCGATTCCTTGCATTCGTCTTCCGGAATGTGAAAGATCCGCAAAAGCTCAAGAAGTGGATATCAGGGCGTGTGAGTTGGTCCAGATCTAGGGGCAATAGCAAGATCTAGTGTATTCATCTGGTGGGACAAAGGATTACTGCATATTCTCGATGCCTATGTTCGTTCTAACTTAATCCCTATGTCATAAGATCATTCTGAGTACCGCTACTTGTGCAAACGATTTAATGTGACTACCAAACCAAACGCAGAGTCCATCTCGCATTATTCTCGAGCTCTCCTCATCAGAGATGTCTCGCCCATGTAGCCGGATCTTTCTAAAGAGAATGGGAAGGCCTGCCCACAAAGTAATCTGATCTACTCCTATGTATGCCGCAAATTAGTAGGTAAAAGCAACATTGGGCCATTCTATGATTTGTCTCACACAGCTTCACCATTCTCTTTCCAATCACACCAAACAACCTCACCCACCTTCCTCAAAAGCATCCACACTTCTTTTATGCTTCCTTCATATTCTTCTCCAATGCTGATAGATGTCCAAAAGCCATCTGATCAAAGCTAGTGAGCCTCTCTGTCAGATTAATTTCAACCTCATGGCACCAAACCATAATGCAGTCACACCATTTACATGAACTTCCTACACTATCTTCCCTGCCTAATTTTAAGGAAGTGATACACAGACTTCACAGAAAACAGTCCATTATTATTCGCAGGCCGTGCAAGCATCGTACATAACTTTTGTGATTTTTAGTGTACTTATCCCCATGTTTGTATCACCGCTCTGCTCTTGCCAATATGTAAATGCTTACATAAGACTCATGTTTTATCATCTTATATATAGTTAACAATCTCAACCTTTGACATTCCAACTCCAAGAGAAGTCTAGTGAAAGAAAAAGAGAGATCGTGTACCTCACGAGAGGAGCAGAATCACTTCAAGGGATTAACCCGAGCGATTTTGAGTTCACCCACAAGCTGGGAACAATGCCATCGATTGCAAGCCCGAGAAGAAGGTCGCTGTCTCTGCCATCACATCAACAAGCTTCCTTAGCATTTGAAAGAAGACACCAAGAGAGGAGGCTCTATGAAGCGTCGCTTGGCGGGTGCGCCGAGTTGTTAGCTTAGTTGCCGCAAGAAGACCGACTCATCCTGGCTCGGGCTTCGGTCACTTGCTTTGACGAGACACCATTGCATGTGGCCTGCATGCTCGGTCATGTACACTTTACCAAGGCTCTTTTGGCTCATAAAAAGGATTTGGCCATGGAGTTGGACTCGCAGGTATGTCAAAGCGAAAACCTTGGTTGTGTTTGTTTGATATCCTTTTGTCAGATCAAACTACACCCAGCCATCCTCGCGAACCAGATAATCGATGGAACGGCAACTGTTTTGATTCGGTTTTTGCAAGCTTTAGGCTTTTAGCCATGTGCAACATAATTTATTGACTATAGTTCGATGGAATATCTCTACATAGATCAGATAATCTTGCTTGTCAAATAAGATTTTGTACATGTACTATCGCATTTTGTTTTCCTGTTTCCATGATATGTGAGAAATCAAACCCATCATATATGACGGAAATTAACAAAATTCAAATAGAAATCAAGTCATAGATTTCTAGGTTAATTTAGCCTGAAAGATCTTATAGACAACGGTGAATTTGAGTAGCTCGGTCTGACATATATATAAAATATATAATACAATATATAATATATAATGTGAACGTCTCCCTCAATAAGAATGCTCCTAGCTAAGTACCTTTCTTTTGCAGGGATGTACGCCTCTTCACTTGGTGTCTACGAACGGATACGTAGAAATAGTGAGGGAATTGTTACAATTGAACCCCCTTGCATGCCTTGTCCATGCCAAAGATGGAAGGACTGCACTTCATCTGGCCATGATGAAGGGCTGAATTAACATCGTGATAGAGCTAGTCAAGGTGTGACCGGAGGCGGCCAAGCACAGGCTGAGTCACGGCGAAACGGCTCTCCATCTGGGAGTGAAGCATAATCGTTTGGAGACTCTGAAAGTCCTAGTGGAGATGGTGACAGATGGGGATTTGGTGAATGCTCAAGATGATGAGGGTAATACCATTTTGCATTTGGCTGCTGCAAACAAGCAAATTGAGGTAATCCTTTTTGCTTTGAATTGCTTCGAAATTGCAATGACATCATAATCGCATTCCATTTGAACATTTTGTGAAGATAAAATTTGGCTCATTCTCATTTTTCCGTAGACCCAAGGTTTCTACATTCAAACTTCAGTGGATATATTGATTGAAGAAACTTACAGGAAATATCTTTGTTTCTTGTTTCTTTTATAATTTATAAGAGGCCCATCTTTTTGTACAGACAGTGAAATATCTGCTTCAAAGAAGTGAAGTGGATGTGAACACAATGAATAGAAATGGATTCTCTGCTATGAATATAGTGGAACATTTTCCAAAGGATTTCAAAGTAATTGAATTGAGAGAACTGTTAGTACACGCTGGAGCTTTGCGAGCCGTAAGATTTTCTGCATCAACAACTCACCAAGCGGTTGTTGATAACACAAATGAGAAGAATTCAACTGTTGAAGTTGACATCATATATATAGCACCTCCTCCGAGTGAGGCGGTTCCACCACTTGTCTTTCTCGGGTGAAATTAGGAAGCAAAAGGAAGATAAACACGAGAAATGGATCATGGAGAAGCATAATTCTCTTATGGTAATGCTTTAACTAGATGTCTTGGAGTAGCATTTGCTGATAAGTTAGATTAGATTAGTCATGCTATTGCAATTAACATTATAGCTCACAACTGGTTAATTTAAACTCTCTATTTGTTTCATAAAACATGGATGATTCAGAAAATGTTTTTTTCCTAAAACTAATCACTTATATCGCTTAAAATAAATAATTATGCTTTCTCAAAAATGTTTTCCACACATGTAGTATGTGTGCTCATAATTAAATAGTTATGTACGAAAGAAGGGGAGCTTGATTATATTAATAGATGGCTTATTATTAAAAAAAAAAAAAAAAAAAAAAACTGAGGGTAATATAAGAAATCTAATATTGAGAAGAAATGAAATGAGTGGATGATTATTTAAGAAATTAATGGGAATTTAGAAATCTAAATGTGAAGCGGTTGGGTGATTTTCTTTAAATATGTGTGTTAATACATAAAGTAAAGAGGATTTTTAAGCAACTCAATCTTTTCTCTTCTCCAAATAGTCTCAACTTTCGTTAGATATATATTGTATCAATGGACAAATACATATACAAGTAAGAGTGTTTTATTTTCCACACATTTAGTTATTAGATTTTGATTTTCTTTCTAACAACAATAGCAACCTTTATAAAAAGAAGTTCAAATTTTGAAATATCTTCATTTTTTTTTTTCTCATATATGTGTATATCCATACACTTAGTTTTTTTCGTAATTTAATCCATGACCTCTATTTCTGTAGAAAGCTTGCCACAATTTTCTTGTTTTTTTTTTTTTCAATAAATATAGGAAAAGCCACCAATTGAATTTGTATATTTGTTGAAATGACTAACTTTGACTCAACGATCTTCGTATTTTCAAATATAGGTGAAACATTATTTCTTCATTCGCAATTTTGGAACTTCCTTTCACGTCACGACAGATAATTGCCATTGTGATCAGAGCCATGGCTTACCAAGCCAGCCTTAGCCCTCCCGACGGCTTGTGGAACGACGATCAGAAATACCAAAACGGCACCATCTATTACTACGCGGGAACATCGATAATGGCTGCAAACAATCCAGAGGCTTCCCCATTTTTTTGGACATGCAACACCGTCTCTTTTCTTGCATCCCTTAGCACGATCTTCTTGCTCATGAGTGGCTTTCCCTTGGGGAAGAAGGTTCTGATGTGGATTCTGACGGCCACAATGTGGATGACCATCACTTTCATGGGGCTGACTTACGTCTATTCCATGACAGGCATCTCGTTCGTACAGAGGGAACCTAAAGATGGGAGCCCGACCACAGAGGTTTGGTACTCCGCAGATTGGGGGACGATCATGGTGATTAGGCGCTACTTGACTGTTTGGTCTGCCATTGTAAACATTGTTTTCTAGTTCACACCGTTCGATTCCTTGCAATCGTCCTCCAGAATGTGAAAGATCCGCAAAAGCTCAAGAAGTGGATATCAGTGTGTGTGAGTTGATACAGATCTAGGGGCAATATCAAGATCTAGTGTATTCATCTGATGGGACAAAGGATTACTGCATAGTCTTGATGCCTGTGTTCTTTCTAACTCAATCCCTATGTCATAAGTTCATTCTGAGTACTGCTAGTTGTGCAAACGATTTAATGAGACTACTAAACCAATCGCAGAGTCCATCTCGCATTATTCTCGAGTTCTCCTCATCACAGATGTCTTGCCGGAATAGCCAAATCTTTCCAAAGAGACTGGGAAGGCCTGGCCACAAAGTAATCTGATCTACTCCTATGTATGCCGGGAATTAGTAGGCAAAAGCAACATTGGGAGTTTTCTTGTTTTTTATCCTCCGAATGGTCAGACAAATCTTCCTTCAAGGATCTAATCTCAGTCTGACCTGATACTTACTAGCATAGATTGAGCCATTCTATGATTTGTCCCACACAGCTTCACCTATTTCTTTCCAATTACACCAAACAACCGAACCCATCTACCTCAAAAGCATCGACACTTCTTTTATACTTCATATTCATCTCCATTGCTGGTAGATGTCCAAAAGCCATCTGATCAAAGCTAGTGAGCCTCTCTGGCTGATCAATTTCAACCCCATGGCACCAAACCATGATGCAGTCACACCATTTACACGAACTTCTCACACAATCTTTCCTGCCTAATTTTAAGGAAGAGATACACAAATTTCACAGAAAACACTCCATTATTATTCGCAGGCCGTACAAGCTGATCCTCCCTCAAAGGTCGGAATCAAAGCAGCGCTAGTTTCATGTGTAATGTTCACATACCAGAACGTGTGATTCTTCTAAAACAACATTCAAGCTCTGATATTATAACTGCTTGCCAAACGATCTTTTCTTCTTTATCTAGACAAGTAGAGGAGGGACAAGGTAAAAATGGAACCTAAATCTCATGGACCGATCTGTTGTTCCTAATCACAAGACAAAGGATTGGTAGCGTATCATCCCAAACAAAACACAAAAAATTACTGTTCATATGCAAACTGATTACAGGGGATGGAAGAAGAGAGATGAAAACAATTGCATAGACAGATCTTTTGTACCTTAGACTGGTGACAATCAGTCCATAACAATTGGGAAGGTAAGAGAGTTCTCAAAGGCAGGAGCCAGCACTTTCATCTTTCTTAGACAACCACAATGTGTGGTTTCGATCAGCAAGCCCACAACTAATGTAACTCATAAACTTCACTCAACCCAGCTTGGCAAACCTAGCCTCTTTCAAGAAGATCTGTTTCACAACCCCAACTTAACACAACCTGACGGTTTCATTTGGGAGAATAATTTTGGGATTGCGTATGTGTGGGTTAAGAGCTGCCAATTCCTTCCATTTAGCACCAGTTCCATGAACACGGGATGAGATGCTCCACAGTGTGTCACCAGGCTGTGCCTTAGTTGTTGCTGGGGCAGTAGATTTAGAAGAAGCAGTCTTTGACTTCAGGAACGGATGCTTATTGCTCTTCCCCATTCCATTAGCGAGCAACCAACGGGAACCAGATTGTTGCTGGTTTGAACTTCCCCAGACCTTTCTCTTCCCAGGATCAGTCTTGAGACCAGCAACATGGACTTCAGAAATGTTATACTGGGGAATTTCTTCCACCTCAGATTTTTTTCTTCTGTCCCCTCCTTAATTTCTTCCTTCTTTATGGACTCGGCTGACTCATCCTCTTCATCCTCATATTTTACTTCAGAAACCTTGAGGTAAATCCTTGGCTTTGGTGGAACAAACACTCTCTCGACCTGAATTAGCGCAAGCATTGGTGCACCGACCGGTTCATAATTCCGCAAAGGATCCCGTAGTTGCACCATCAATGCAACTGTGAAGTTATTTCCCAAAAGACCACACTTCCTACCAGAGCCTTTACCACGCCTTCTATCCCCTTTGACCCTCCACGTATCCAGTCCAAGGAGTTGGCATGATGCGCGGCAAGAATTTTAGAAGTTCGCTCACTAATTTGATCTTCATCATCAAGTTCAGTCCCACATACCCATTGACCTCAATGTAGCAAGCACGCCTAGGACACGGGATCCATTCCAATCTATGACCCTTCCTCCAGCTGCTTCCACTCTCCTTCTCAGCAAGCCTGTTAGGTTATTCAGGGGAGTCAATAAGCCATTTTAATCGAAATTCAAGAGATTTAACTCAAGATATGATGCATGACAAGACAAAACTATTTTCACTTTAGCTCAAGTAATTTAGTCTGCTACTGATCTAGCATTGGCAACTAATCGAGCATCTACTGTGACAAATGATATAAAGATGTTGCTCAGGAAAATCTTGCCACCTTTCAAACTGTACCATTTCAATATGAAGATGACTTTACTCGCTTTCACTGGCTGAATACCTTGTTACTGTTTCAATATCAGAAAATAGACATGTCATTGAAGAACAGATGATATAAAAGTATTGGCAAGAGCTTTTTGCGTTCATTTATCAACCTGGTAACATGCCATATTGTGACGGGGTGCCGCTAGCTATCACCTGTTTGTGGCGACTTGAAGTGATTTCAGCAGCGTTCTATCAAAGAATTGCAGAATGAACAAAGCGTGGCTGACCACAAAAGATCACAGGGACGAATTCTAGTTTACTGATTAAATCAATAGGGCAAGATGGGCTTCAGCCTGTCTACATAACCATGAACAAAAAACAAAGAAGGGCAGAGCGTAGTAAGTTCCCCTAATCATAGGATGTCAACCCTGCAAAGCATGACCCCAAAGTCAACCTAATCTTAATCAGATATTCTAGGAATATCTTGCACATGCTTTCATATAAAACCAACACCATAAGATAAATTAAGCACCTTTGAAAGAACACCAAGTGAACTTTTGGAGTCTGCGACTTACAGCAACAACATTCCTCGCCGTCTTGCGCAGGGAAGCAGAGCGGAGAAGGAACACAACGACGCAAGCCGAAGAAGCAACGAGCTTTGGGGCAAAGAGGGAAGATGAGCCAGCGCCGGAGCAACGTGCTTTGGGCCAGAGAGCGGAGATGACCCAGCCCCGCAGCCGGTCGGAGAAGTAACGCAACGTCGCAACCTAGAGAGTTGCGAACTCTTACCCAAAATTTTTGAATTGAGAAGGAAAGAAAGGAGGGAAGGGAAGCTGCAGCGCGGGGGTGTCGTTCATTCTTCGAAAGGAGGAGAGAGGAAGTGCCATTAATGCGTTCAGCACTGCAGGAAAGTACGAGGAAGAGGAGAAAATAAGATGGAGAGAAGAGAGAGACCGCTGGACAGGTGTCGATCCGTGAATGGATCGAAGCACAAATGGCTTGATCCTTCCAAGGTAAGCAATATTCTCTCTTTAATGAACTGGTAGCTTGTCGGCATTTCTTGCATCGCAGCCGTTAAATAATTAGTACGATGATCCGCGTAGCACAAACCAACGGTTAAGATTATCAATAACAAGAGTCAACTCCGCGTGAAGCTTCTGCGACTTTTTCACTTTTCGACTGCATATTACAGTAGCAGTTCAAAAAAAGATAAAGAAAACTCTGACAGAAATTAAGTCACAGATTTCTAGGTTAATTCAGCCTGAAAGATATTCTAGACATCAGTAAATTTGAGTAGCTTGATCTATTTGATTTGAAAATGCGATATATATATAAATCATATGAACGTGTCCCTCGATAAAAATGCTCCATAGCTAAGCACTTCACTTTTGCAGGGACGTACACCTCTTCATTGAGCATCTGCGAACGGATACGTCAAAATAGCGAGGGAATTGTTATAATCATACCCCCTTACATGCCTTGTCCATGACGAAGATGGGTGGACCCCCCTTCATCTAGCCATGATGAAGGGCCGAAGCAACATCGTGATAGAGCTGGTGAAGGCGAGACCGGAGGCGGCTGAGCATAGGCTAAGCCACGGCCAAACCGCTCTTCATCTAGGAGTGAGTCATAATCGTTTGGAGGCTCTGAAAGCCCTAGTGGAGACTGTGAGAGATGGTGATTTGGTGAAAGCTCAAGATGATGAGGGTAATACCATTTTGCATTTGGCCGCAGCAAACAAGCAAATAGAGGTAATCCTTTTTGCTTCGAATTGCTTCGAAATTGTGATGACATTAGATATTGCATTCCAATTGAATGTTTTGTGCAAATAAAATCCGGCTCATTCTCATTTTTCTATAGACTCAAGCTTTCTGCATTCAAACTTCGGTAGATTTATCGATTGAAGTAACTTATAGGAAATATATTTGCTTGTTGTTTCTTTTATAATTAATAAGAAGCTCATCCTTTTGTGCGGATAGTGAAATATCTGCTTCAAAGAAGCGAAGTGGATGTGAACACAGTGAATAAAAATGGCTTCTCTACTATGGATATAGTGGAATCTTTTCCAAAGGATTTCAAAGTTATTGAATTGAGAGAACTGTTAGTACATGCTGGAGCTCTGAGAGCCATAAGATTCCCTGCATTGACAACTCACCAAGCAGTTGTTGATAACACGAACGAGGAAAATTCAACTGTTACAGTTAACCTAGCATCTATAGCACCTCTCTCCACCAATACTCCTCCGGTAGAGGCGGTTCCACCACCGTCTTTAGCGGGTGAAATCAGGAAGCAAGAGGAAGACAAACACAAGAAATGGATCGAGAAGAAGCGCGATTCTCTGATGGTATTGCTTTAGCTAGATGCCTTGGAGTATTTGCTAATAATTTAGATCAAATCAATCATGTTATTGCAATTAACATCATAGCTCACTGTTAATTAATTTAAACTTTCTATTTGTTTCATGAAAAATAGATGATTCAGAAAATGTTTTTCTAAAAAATGATCATTTGTATCGCTTAAAATAAATAGTTATGCTTTGTTAAAATGGTTTTATACATATGAACTAAATTGCTCGTAATTAAATAGCTATGTAGAGAAAGAAGATTAGTAGTTACAATAATAGATGGCTTATGATTAAAAAGAAAAAAATATAGGGTATTATAATTTCACCCAAAAAAAAAAAAAAACATAGGGTATTATAAGAAATCTAATAATGAGGAGATGAAACAAGTTGATGAATATTTAAGAAGTAATGGCACTCAAGAAAATCTAAATGTGAAGTAGTTTGGTGATTTTCTTTAAATATCTATACCAATACATAAGGTAAAGAGGATTTCTAAAAGACTCAATCTTTTGTCTTCTCCAAATATTCTCAACGACTTGGGATTTGTTTGGTAACCATTTTGTTTTTAGGAACAACTTTTTCTTAGGAATGATTTTTTTTTTTGTTCCTTAAACGAGTTTTTGAGTATTTGAAGACATTTAGTAAGAGTTTCTGTCCAAAAATTTTATTTCTGGTATAGAAATGCATTTGGTAAGAGTTTAAATTCTTTTGTGATATATAATTTTTTTAGTTTTTTAATAATGTTATTATATTTTTCTCTCTTTTTCTTTTCTTTTTTCCTTTTTCTTCATGTCCTTCTTCCTCTTTGGTCGGTTGCCATCGACCGGCTAGACGAGGGCCGGCAACCTCATTGGAACATCACCAACCCCTAGCAAGGCCAAGCATTGCAAGCCGAGCCTAATCGGCGGCTAGGCGAGCTCGGCCTCACTTAGACCTTTGCTGCCCTCACGGTGGCCTAGTGAGGGTGAGCCTCATCGGCAGCTAGAATATAAGTGTGTTTTACTTTCCACACGTTTAGTTATTAGATTTTGATTTTCTTTCTAACAACAATAGCAACCTTTATAAAAATGCATTCAAATTTCGAAATATCTTCATTTTTTTTTCTCATATATGTATATATTCATACACTTAATTTTTTCATAATTAATCCATGAGCTCTATTTCTGTAGAGAGCTCGCTACAATTTTCTAGTATTTACATAAATATAGGAAAAGCCATCAATTGAATTTGTGCATTTGTTGGGACGACTAACTTTGACTTGATGATCTTCGTATGTGTCGAAACACTATTTATTCATTCACAATCTAAAACTTTCTTTCACGTCACGACAGATAACTGCCACCGTGATTGCAGCCATGGCTTACCAAGCCGGCATTAGCCCTCCCGGCGGCGTGTGGGACAACGATCAGAGACACAACGGTACCATCTTATACTACGCAGGAACACCGATAATGGCTGCAAACGATCCAGAGGGTTACCCGATGTTCTGGACATACAACACCATCTCTTTTCTTGCATCCCTTAGCACGATCTTCTTGCTCATAAGTGGCTTCCCCTTGGGGAAGAAGGTTCTGATGTGGATTCTGATGGCCACAATGTGGGTGACCATCATTTTCACGGCGCTGACTTACCTCCAGTCCATGCTGGCCTTCTTGAACGTGCAGAGGGAATTTGAAGACACGTGGTCGACCAAAGCGGCTAGCCCACCCACCCAAGCAACCACCCAATCACCGATCCCAGGGGCTGAGGTCTTCATGTATGTTTGGCTCTGCGCTGTAGCCATTCTTTTTCTAGTTCACATCGTTCGATACCTCGTGATCGTCCTCCGAAAGATCCGCAAAAGCTCAAGAAGTGGATATCAGGATGTGTGAGTTGGTGCAGATCTAGGGGCAATATCAAGATCTAGTGTACTATCTGGTGGGACAAAGGATTACTGCACAGTCTTGATGCCTATGTTCTAACTCAATCCCTATGTCATAGGATCATTCTGAGTACCGCTATCTGTACAAACGATTTAATGAGACTACTAAACCAAACACAGAGTCCATCTCGCATTATTCTCGAGCTCTCCTCATCAGAGGTGTCTCGCCTGCGGAGCTGAATCTTTCTAAAGAGAATGGGTAGGCCTGGCTACAAAGTAATCTGGTCTACTCCTATGTATGCCGCAAATTAGTAGGTAAAAGCAACATTGGGCCATTCTATGATTTATCTCACACAGCTTCACCTTTGTCTTTCCAATCACACCAAACAACCGAACCCACCTTCCTCAAAAGCATCCGCACTTCTTTTATGCTTCCTTCATATTCTTCTCCAATACTGATAGATGTCCAAAAGCCATCTGATCAAAGCTAGTGAGCCTCTCTGTCTGATCAATTTCAACCCCATGGCACCAAACTATTTCCTGCCAAATTTTAAGTGATAGACAGATTTCACAGAAAACACTCCATTATTTTTCGCAGGCCGTGCAAGCTGATCCTCCCTCAAAGGTCGGAATTGAAGCAGGGCTAGTTTCATATGTAATGTTCACATACCAGAACGCGTGTTTCTTCCAAAACAACATTCAAGCTCTGATATTATCACTTCTTGCCAAACGATCTTTTCTTCTTTATCTAGACAAGTAGAGGAGGGACAAGGCAGAGATGCAACCTAAAATCTCTGTTGAGAATGCAACGCTGCAAATGCTTAAAAGGAAGCAGCAAGAAGAAGAAACTCAGCAACGAAAGTCAACTAGAACAGAGGAAACAGAGGATTGGCGCAAAGAAGGAGCAGTGTAAAGCTACGTCGTTTGCCTCAGCAGAGTTATTTCCTGTACACATATGCTTGAGCTCTTTTTTCTTTCTGTTATGTGTGTGTGCTGAGCTGTCATTCAAGGAGTGGTTGGTTTAGATCTAGAAGTTTTTCCTCTATTGTTATATAAAAGCTTGTAAAAACAGAACAGACGATATCGTGCTCTCAGATGGAAAAAGATCAGTGAAAAAGAAAGACGAAGATGAGCTCCACAGAACGCTCTCTTCTCGTTCAGCTTCATTTGCTTCTGTATTTAGTTTTCTTCAATCTCATGGACCGATGTGTTGCTCCTAATCACAAGACAAAGGATTGGTAGCGTATCATCCCACACTAAACACAGAAAATTACTGTTCATATGCAAACTGATTACAGGGGATGGAAGAACAGAGAGATGAAAACAATTGCATAGACAGATCTTTTGTACCTTAGACTGGTGACAATCAGTCCATAACAATTGGGAAGGTGAGAGAGCTCTCTAAGGCAGGAGCCCGTATTTGCATCTGTCTTAGACAGCCACAATGTGTGGTTTCCACAGCAAGCCCACAACTAACCCAGCTCATAAACTTCACTCAACCCAGCTTGGCAAACCAAGCCTCTTTCAAGAAGTTCCGTTTTGCACCCCCAACTTAATGCAACCTGACGGTTTCGTTTGGGAGAATAATATTGGGGTTGCATATGTGTGGGTTAAGAGCGGCCAATTCCTTCCATTTAGCACCAGTTCCATGAACACGGAATGAGATGCTCCACAATGTGTCACCAGGCTGTGCCTTAGTTGTTGCTGGGGCAGTAGATTTAGTAGGTTTTCTATTTCCTTCCCTTCCTAGATGCTGTTAAACATCTATCTTGCCAGACGCTTCTGCTTTAGAGGGATCAATTAGCTGCCATCTCAAGCCTCTGTTGCACGAGACTGAACCTTATGCAGGTTAGAATGTATCTACCATCTATGACTTGAGAATTCCCTGTCAATTCAACTGTACAAATTCATGCACATTTGATGATTAAAAGCACGACTCTGTATAAGGTTTTACCTTGTAACATCTCACCGCCAGACATAATAATTTTCATTGAAATCCCTGAAAGACTCAATCCGTTAGGCTATTCGAAAAAATATTTTGAGTGATAGAACTAGCATGAAACGAAAGAGAGAGCGGACTCCAATGATTGTTAAACAGAATGACACTTAATGAAAGCATGAACTTATTGCTCTGTTCTGTCTTGCCATAAAAACTTCTCAATTCTCATTCATATGGAAACTTCAGAAGTATTACATCAAGGTGGTCTGCCTTCAACGCCAGCATCAAATAAAAACTGCAGATATAAGGGAGCTCTCACAAAAACTTGGTCTCTAACCTGAGTTGCTCGATTGACCCAACTCCACTGGACATTTTCAAAGCTTGAAGCTTTTTGTCCTGCTATTGTCGTCGGTTATAGAAATCCTATCACGTCGCTACCCTCGATCTTTTATTTAGATCTTCTATAAGCTCTAGATACGAGTCATGTCTCCTCGCCAAGACATCAACCCAAAGGTCTTCCATTCGACATGATCGAAACATCTCAAACAGCCTACTCCCATGTTATCCTCGATTGGTTGGCCGCCCCTACTTTTTCCTGCATTAATTGATTTTGAATCTCTCCTTTTCTCTTGCATCTCTTATCCTACGAAGTATTCTCAAGATGTCGTCCGCCTGATCTCCAATTTTGTCAAAATAGATCAAATTTAATGGAAGGACTCAGTCGTTAGTACTCCACGATGTCCAATTTTCTCAGAGTGCCGTCTGAGTTTCTATGGTTACTAGACTTAACACTAAGGTTTGCAAAGTTTCGCTTCGAAGTTCAGGTTTCTGGTTAGCTCCAGCATGGGTTTCACCAACCAAGACCAACGCCACATCACCTACACAGAGAATACACCAATGGACGTCGTCTTGAATTTGTCTTGTCTGCATGGACGGATTCACCATGGGGGCAATGGAGGCACTTGCCCCCTCTAAGCTTCCTTTAAATTGAAACGAAAACTACAATATGTTGCAATCATTTGGTGAATCTGCCCCCCCGAAAATACAAATGCGTACCTACAAGGCTTGATTCAACATGGGAAGAAAAGAGATTACAAAATATTCGAGTCATTCATTTGATTTTGCTTGCGTCTTGCCTGATCCATCATATCAATGAGACATTTTGCGTGTTCAAGGTTTACTTACCAAAGATGAGCTTTTCTGTCATAGAAAAAGCGAGTGTCGAAAGAATTAATGAAAAGGCAAATGTTAAAGGGTGCCCCTAGGATATTTGTTAAATTTTTTTTTTTTTGATTTGACATCTTTTTTCTCAGAGTCAATTCCATAATTCTTTAGTTTTGATCAAGTAATTCAGAGAATCTCCATGTCATAAGGGTCTTATTAATAAACATCAGAGGCACTAGTTAAACCACTAACAATAAAAGAGAAGAAGGATTCAGATGAAGACGATGAAGACAAGCATGAGAAGTGTGACGGTCTGTGTAACAATCGAGTATATTGAATGGTCTTTCTTCTATGATGGCAGCGGCATGTTCAATATGTGTAAAATTTGTGATTCTGATAAGCGGGTTGATGATGGGTTTTGAGGTGCTCTGTTTTCTTCTACTTCTGTTTGATAAGAGAGTATTTGTCCTAAAGAGAGGGTAGGACGGATTCTGCTAGAGAAATCTTTGGATGGTAAATGATTGAAGAGACTAATATGGCGCTTGGTGCAATCGTGCATGATCTTCCTCTGTAATTTGTACAAAATCGGGATAATACACGGTTATAGTTGCCGCAATTTCTTCTCTATACAATGTTGAACATGACTGTTAGACGAAGAGAGCTCCAGCCAGTTCGGCCAGGTCTGCTCAGGAACAGCTCGGTCCTCAGCTCGGCCATCTTTGCTCAGCATGGAAGTACTCTGGCCTTTGGTCCTCAATTGAGATTTAGGGTGTCTAGAAGTAAATTGCTAATGCAGGATGGTATTTCCTGCTATCGTTATATAATTGTTTCCTTAGTTTATAATATTATTTAAGGTGAGATTCGAAATGTTTGTGTAGATTTTCTATTACCTTCCCTTCCTAGCTGCTCTTAAACATCTATCTTGGCAGACGCTTCTGCTATAGAGGGATAAACTAAGCTGCCATCTCAAGCCTCTGTTGCACGAGACAGAACCTCACGCAGGTCAGAGTGTATCTACTATTTATGACTTGAGAATTCCCTGTCAATTCAACAGTGCAAATTCATGTACATTTGATGATTAAAGGCACGACTCTTTATAAGGTTTTACCTCGTAACATCTCACCATCACACATAATAATTTTCGTTGAAATCCCCACAAGACTCGATTCGCTAGGCTATTTGAAACAATATTTTGAGCGATCGAACTAGCATGGAACAAAAGAGAGAGCCGACTCCAATGATTGTTAAATAGAATGAAACTTAACGAAAGCACGAACTTATTCCTTTGTTCTGTCTTTTGCCATAAAAACTTCTCAATTCTCATTCATATGGAAAATACAGGACTATTACATCGAGGTGGTCTGCCTTCAACACCAGCATCATATAAAACTCGGACTGAGTATTTACTATCCAGTTGTCTGACGGATTAGTTGCTCGATTGACCCAAGTCCACTGGACATCTTCAAAGTTTGAAGCTTTCTGTCCTGCTATTGTTGTCGGTTATAGAAATATCGGGTCGCTACCTTTGATCTTTTATTAGATCTTTTACAAGCTCTAAATAGTTCGTGCCAATACCCCCCCTCTCTATAGTTTTCGTTCCTTGCTCATATCTCCTCGCCGAGGCATCCACCCAAAGGTCTTCCATTCGATGTGATCGAAACATCTCAAACGACCTCCTCTCATATTATCCTCGATTGGGTGGCAGTCCCTACTTTTACCTGCATTAATTGATTTTGAATCTTGCCTCTTCTATTGAAACTACGAAGCATTCTCAAGGTGTCGTCGGCATGATCTCCAGTTTTGTCAAATTAGATCGAAGTGGATGGAAGGATTCAGTCCTCAGTACTCCATGATGTCCAATTTTCTCGAGGTTTCGTTGAGTTTCTATAATTCCTAGACTTACACCCTAGGGTTAACAAAGTTTTCCTTCGAAGTTCAGGTTTCTGGTTAGCTCCAGCATGGGTTTCACCTACCAACACCATATTATCTACAGAGAAAATACACCAATTGACATCATCTTGAATTTGTCTTGTCAGCATGGACGGAATCACCATGGGGCCAATGGAGGCACTTGCCCCCTTTAAGCTTCCTATAAATTGAAATGGGAACTACAATATGTTAATCATTTGGTGAATTTGCCCCACGAAAATACAAGTGTGTACTTGTAAGTCTTGATTCAACATGGGAAGAAAGGAGATTGCAAAATATGCGAGTCATTCATTCGATTTTGCTCGCATCTTGCCTGATCCATCAAATCAATAAGGCATTTTGGGTATTCAAGGTCTACTTAACAAAGATGAGCCTCCTTGTCATAGGAAAAGCGAGTGTCGGAAGAAATAATAAAAATGCAAATGTTAAAGAGTAAGGACATCTGTTAAATTTCATTATTCGACATCTTTTTTTTTTTCTCAGAGTTAATACGATACTTCTTTAATTTTGATCAAGTAATTCGGATAATCTCCATGTCATAAGGGTCTTGTTAATAAAATACCTCAGAGGCACCAGTTAAAACCACTAACCATAAAAAATAAAGCGTATCAGCATATGCCGAAAATTGATCAACGCGAAATTTCGAAAAAGTCACTGACTTCAAATATACAAATTTATATTTCCATAGCAAAATTAAAGAGGCCCAACAAGTACCCTAACTACATTCTTTAACATTTTCCTTTTTATTAATTATTCTAACACTTGCTTTCGATGAGAAGAGCCCATTTGAGATAAGTAAACCTTAAAAATCCCAAATATCCCATTGATACTAAGGACCGAGTAAGACGCGAACCCAAATCTCCACAATGGCGTTTTAGCTGTAAGAGTCCTTATCAAGGTGTGAACATTCTTTGTGCCTATGAAAGTACGTAGATGGAAATTCCGCATTCCCTTAGTGCCTTCTAATCTTTAGCCAAACTTGTCAGACAATCACACGACACTCGATCGACCCGAAAATTGAACATGTAAAGGATTATCCAAACGGTACACGCAATATAGACGTCGGTGTAAGGATGAGATCCCCTTTCATCTTATTGGTGCCTCCGTTTGATGGCGTATCAATCCAAACCATTAATCCATGCGAATAATGAGGAAGCGGATCATTTCCCACGTTTCAGCGAGTTTAAGTTATTGAAGATGGTTGGGAGTACAAGAGACAAGAAAGAAATGAGTCAATAACCGTGAAACCCCATTTGAGGTTTGGTGGCATGGCGGAACCCTTTGCATTCCCATTCAGGATGCAGCGGCGATTTCCTGAAGGTTTGCACTGTTAGTTCTGCTTAACAGATCAGTACATAGTTTTTGACATCAATGGTTTAGCGGTTGCCTAGTTCTTTCAACTTCACATTATTTGAGTTTCAATGCTTTAACTAAACTATAATAGAAAAGTTGGAGCGTTGCGCGCATGCCTGGATAAAGTATTAACACACTCCATAATCATAAATTAGTAAAATCAGCAGATAAATAATTTGGTTATGGGCTTTTGACTAAATAAACAAATGGCCCACTATACTATAAAAGCCTTCTCATGCCCGCACGTATGTTTTTATAGTTTCCCAAAATATCATCATTTCACTTATAGTATTGAGATGCATGTGTAAGGATATTATATGCAAGAAACCTCACATTCATGATGTGTTGTAAAATGTAGAAGTCAATAACATTCTAATTTGTTCATAACTTATTGATTTCAATTTCTAAGTAAAGGTGAGTTCAACGAGATATATTATTGGGCTCGGGCTTAAGCTTGGACTTAGCAATCTCCCTAGGTAAAAGTTTTGGGCTTTCCTTGTACCTCCCTAAAAGTAGTATTAGAGCCGATGATTTCAACGAAGTGTCTTCATTCTCAAATAAGGGCATGGTGTGCTTATTTTCTCAAATCAAGATTTAAAAATGATTTTATTTCAAATAAGGGCATGACTTTCTAGTTGGCCAATGGCATTTTGTCATTCACCTTTTTTCCTTTTTTGCTAGTTTCTCCTTCTTCTTCGTTGATGGCTGATAGCCACCGGCAATGCTCGGAGAGGGCTAGGCGAGGTAGGGCCTTGCCTAGGGGAGGTGACCCTTGCCCTGTGTGAGGCCGCCCTCGAAAGCCATAGGCAAGGGCCGCCCTCACCAAATTTGGGCAAGGGTCACCTCGCCAACGGGATGGCCTCACCTCAATAAGGTCATCGAGCCCTTGCCGGTACTCGCCAGAAAAAAAAAAAAAAAGAAAAAGGAAAAGGAAAAGAGAAAAATATAATTTAAAATTGAAATCATCTTTTGACGAAAGTACCTTTGATCGGCTGGAATATTTAGCCAATCGGCAATCGGTGAGGTCAAGCTCTTATTTGAAATTTCCATGACCATTTCAAACCCTTATTTAACACAATGTCCACTTTATGTCATTATTTGATGAAATGAGGGCACTTTAAGATTTTTTTCAAAATTAGTGTACGAAGTGATGTGATAGATTGTAAGAGTCACTTAAACAAGTTGAAAAAGAGTGTGAAAATGTGACCATCTCATCAATTCCCTTTGAGCATCAGTGTCTCACACCCCGTATCGAAATATGTGATTTGAGCCATAACTACTTGGTTTACTTGAAACTCATACCTCCGAGGGTGAAGAAGCCAATGGGCATGTCACGGCAACCCAATCGAGGGGCCAGAAGTTAGGAGGTCTATAGAGATGCAGTAGAAAATGCTAAAGGCATGACTTCATTTTGAACTTGGGATCATAGAGAAAATAACATGTCCTCTTTACCAATGAGTTACCACACTCAATAATATCTCAACACGAATACATGAAGGTGATCAACACAAGGGCGCCTCACTCAGCAGCTCAGACCCAAGAGGCAAATGGGGGAGCTTGGACAAAACATCTTATACAAGAAAGCCCGACCCGCCCAAAAAATTTCTATATAAACTCTACGGCATTAGTGATTTGGACGACGCGCTAAATCCAATCTTCGAGTCTGATTCGAGCGTGTTCAATGGTCACCTCTAGGACGGAGCACAGACCACAGTCAACGCCCTCGTGCTCCACCCCCAATCGACGCGGAGGTGGACGGAATCTTGCATCGAAGACTGCGCCTTGTGGCTATCTCTCATCTCTAGGAATGCGAGAACAAAGCACAGACCACAGTCAGGGCCGTACGCCCTCGTGCTCCACATCCACTCGATGCGGACTCGACGCGGAGGTGGACGGAATGATTACCTGTAGGACGAAGCACAGACCACAGCCGGGGCCCTACGCCCACACCACTCGACGCGGACTCTAGGACGAAGCACAGACCACAGTCGGTGCCGTACGCCCTCGAGCTCCAAACCCACTCGACGCGGACTCGACACGGAGGTGGACGGAATGGTTACCTCTAGGACGAAGCACAGACCACAGTCGGAGCCCTACGCCCACACCCACCCGAAGCGGACTGTGCCTTGTGGCTCTCCCACCTTTTATATAGTTAACAATCTCAACCTTTGACACTCCAACTCCGAGGAAGTCTAGTGAAAGAAAAAGAGAGATCGTGTATGGACCAAAAGCTTCAGGCGATCAACCCGAGCGATTTCGAGTTCACCCACGAGCTGGGAACAATGCCATCGATCACAAGCCGAGGGGAGGTCGCCGTCCCCGCCATCGCATCAACAACCTTCCTTAGCACTTGAAAGAAGCCACCGAGAGAGGAGGCTCTATGAAGCATCGCATGACGGCTGCATCGAGTCGTTAGCTCAATTGCTGCAAGAAGACCGACTCATCCTGGCTCGGGCTTCTGTCACTTGCTTCGACGAGACACCATTGCATGTGGCCTGTATGCAAGGTCATGCACAGTTTGCCAAGGATCTTTTGGCCCATAAAAGGGATTGGGCTATGGAGTTGGACTCGCAGGTATGTCGAAGCGAAAACCTTGGTTGTGGTTGTTTGATATCCTTTTGTCAGATCAAACTGAAACCAGTCATCCTTGCAAACCAGATAATCAGTGGAATCGTAACTGTTTTGATTAGGTTTTTGCAAGTTTTAGGCTTTTAGCCATGTGTAAAGTAATTTATTAACTATATTTCCATGGAATATCTCTATATAAATCATACTATCTTGCTTGTCAAATTAGATTTTGCACATGTAAATAGCATTTTCTTTTCCAGTTTTCATGATCTTTGAGAAATCAAACCCATTATATATCTCAAGGAAATTAACAAAATTCAGATAGAGAGAATGCTCCATAGCTAAGCACTTCACTTTTGCAGGGACGAACGCCTCTTCACTGGGCATCTGCGAATGGATACGTCAAAATAGCAATGGAATTGTTACAATCAGACCCCGTGCATGCCTTGTCCAGGACGAAGATGGGAGGACCCCACTTCATCTAGCCATGATGACAGGCCGAACCAAGATTGTGATAGAGCTGGTGAAGGTGAGACTAGAGGCGGCCAAGCACAAGCTGAGCCACGGCCAAACTGCTCTCCATTTGGGAGTGAGGCATAACCGTTTGGAGACTCTGAAAGTCCTGGTGGAGATAGTGAGAGATGGTGATTTGGTGAATGCTCAAGATGACGAGGGTAATACCATTTTGCATTTGGCCGCAGCAAACAAGCAAATAGAGGTAATCTTTTTTGCTTCGAAATTGTGACGATGTCAAATATCGCATTCCAATTGAACATTTTGTGCAAATAAAATCCGGCTCATTCTCATTTTTCTATAGACTCAAGTTTTCTGCATTAAAACTTTAGTAGATTTCAATTGAAAAAACTTACAGGAAATATCTTTGTTTGTTGTTTCTTTTATAATTGATAAGAAGCTCATCTTTTTGTGCAGACAGTGAAATATCTGCTTCAAAGGAGCGAAGTGCATGTGAACACAATGAATAGAAAGGGCTTCTCTGCTCTAGATATAGTGGAATATTTTCCAAAGGATTTCAAAGTCATTGAATTGAGTTACTGGAGCTCCGAGAGCCATAAGATTCCCTGCATCGACAACTCACCAAGCAGTTGTTGATAACACGAATGAGGATAATTCAATTGTTGTAGTTGACCTAGCATCTATAACACCTCCCTCCACCAAAACTCCTCCGGTAAAGGCGTTTCCACCAGAGTCTTTCCCAAGTGATATGAGGAAGCAGGAGGAAGACAAACACGAGGAATGGATCGAGAAGAAGCGCAATTCTCTGATGGTAATGCTTTAGCTAGATGTCTTGGAGTAGCATTGGCTGAAAACTTAGATCAGATTGGTCATGTTATCGTAATTAACGTCATATCTCACAGCTAGTTAATATAAACTCTATGTTTGTTTCATGAAAAATGGATGATTCAGAAAATATTTTCCTAAAAATGATCATTTGTGTCGCTTAAAATAAATAGTTATGTTTTCTTAAAAATGTTTTCTACATATCTACTAAATTTCTCATAATTGTGTATTTGTTAAAATGACTAACTTTGCCTCGACGATCTTCATATTTTCAAATATAGGTGAAACACTTTCTTCATTCACAATTTTAAAACTTTCTTTCATGTCACGACAGATAGCTGCTACCGTGATCGCAGCCATGGCTTACCAAGCTGGCCTTAACCCTCCTGGCGGCGTGTGGGACAACGATCAGAAAGCAAAGGACGGTTCCATCTTACACTTCGCAGGAACATCGATATTGGCCGCAAACTATCGAGGGGGTTACCCAACGTTCTGGATAAGCAACACCGTCTCTTTTCTTGCATCCCTTAGCACAATCTTCTTGCTCATGAGTGGCTTGCCCTTGAGGAAGAAGGTTCTGATGTGGATTCTGATGGCCACAACGTGGGCGACCATCACTTCCATGGCGCTGACTTACCTTCAGTCCATGACGGCCCTCTTATCCCTGACAACGAAACCTGAAGATGGGAAGCCGAACTCAAGGGTGGTTAGCTACTCCCTGTATGTTTGGATCGGCATTGTAGCAATTGTTTTTCTAGTTCACATCGTTCGATTCCTCGCGATGGTCCTCCGGAATGTGAAAGATTCGCAAAAGCTCAAGAAGTGGATATCAGGGTGTGTGAGTTGGTGCAGATCTAGGGGCAATATCAAGATCTGGTGTATTCATCTGGTGGGACAAAGGATTACAGCATAGTCTTGATGCCTATGTTCTTTGTAACTTAATCCCTATGTCATAAGATTATTCTGAGTACCGCTAGTTGTGCAAACGATTTAATGAGACTATTAAACCAAACGCAGAGTCCATCTCGCATTATTCTCGAGCTCTCCTCATCAGAGATGTCTCGCCCGCGTAGCCAAATCTTTCTAAAGAGAATGGGAAGGCCCGGCCACAAAGTAATCTAATCTACTCCTATGCATGCCGCAAATTAGTAGGTAAAAGCAACATTGGGCCATTCTATGATTTGTCTCACAGAGCTTCCCCACTCTCTTTCCAATCACACCAAACAACCGAACCCACCTACCTCAAAAGCATCCCCACTTCTTTTATGCTTCCTTCATATTCTTCTCCAATGCTGATAGATGTCCAAAAGCCATCTGATCAAAGCTAGTGAGCCTCTCTGTCTGATCAATTTCAACCCCATGCCACCAAACCATAATGCAGTCACACCATTTACATGAACTTCTTACACTATCTTTCCTGCCTAATTTTAAGGAAGTGATACACAGATTTCACAGAAAACACTCCATTATTATTGGCAGGCCGTGCAAGCTGATCCTCCCTCAAAGGTCGGAATCGAAGCAGCACTAATTTCATATGTAATGTTCACATACCAGAATGTGTTCTTCCAAAACAACATTCAAGCTCTGATATTATGACTTCTTGCCAAATGATCTTTTCGTCTTTATATAGACAAGTAGAGGAGGGACAAGGCAGAAATGCAACCTAAAATCTCATGGACCGATCTGTTGTTCCTAATCACAAGACAAAGGATTGGTAGCGTATCATCCCACACAATACACAGAAAATTACTGTTCATATGTAAATTGATTCCAGGGGACAGAAGAACAGAGAGATGAAAACAATTGCATAGACAGATCTTTTGTACCTTAGATTGGTGATAATCAGTCCATAACAATTGGGAAGGTAAGAGAGCCCTCAAAGGCAGGAGCCAGTACTTTCATCTGTCTTAGACGACCACAATGTGTGGTTTTGATCAGCAAGCCCACAACTAACGCAGCTCATAAACTTCACTCAACCCAGCTTGGCAAACCAAGCCTCTTTCAAGAAGTCCGTTTCGCACCCCAACTTAATGAAACCTGACGGTTTCGTTAGGGAGAATAATATTGGGGTTGCGTATGTGTGGGTTAAGAGCTGCCAATTCCTTCCATTTAGCACCAGTTCCATGAACACGGGATGAGATGCTCCACAATGTGTCATCAGGCTGTGCCTTAGTTGTTGCTGGGGCAGTAGATATAGAAGTAGTCTTCGACTTCAGAAACGGATGCTTATTGCTTTTTCCCATTCCATTAGCGAGCAACCAACGGGGACCAGATGGTTGCTGGTTTGAACTTCCCCGGACCTTTCTCTTCCCAGGATCAGTCTTAAGACCAGCAACATGGACTTCAGTAATCTTGCACTGGGGAATTTATCCCCAAAAATTTGTGTGATGATGATAAAAGTTCTTGCTTACAATCCCAGGACTTGAGGTAAACACACCAAACTCAAGTGGCCTCACAGCACTAGACATTCTTGAGCAGGTTCTCAGAGGCTCGAGAGTTCTTGAAAATGAGACATCCCTTCAAAGCTCCGGAGCTTCACTCTCCATAGACATCCAATCAGTCCCATATCACTATGATCCAGTTCTTGACCCACCACCAAGAATGACCTCCCACACCACCACCTCAAGATCACCTAAAATCTCCCCATCACTCTCCACCAAGAAAGCCCCGCCAAAGAAACAGAGTACTTTAAGGAAACCCCTATCAAAGAAACTGAGTGCTCTAAGAAGATCCCCGGTGGAAGCCGATTGGCTGAGCCAGGAGAAATTCACTAATGGTGGTCGCTTCACTGCTAGCGACGGTGGCGTTCCAAGCTGCGACCACGCCGCCAGGAGGCATCTGGCAGGATGACTACAAGGTCGATGCCAACGGCAACCTGGTGAAGGAGCCGCACATGGCGGGCACCTCTATCATGGCCCACATCCAGCGGATCGCCTACGGACAGTTCATGACCTTCAACCCACTGGCCTTCTTGTCCTCCCTCAGCATCATCCTGCTCCTCTTGAGCAGGCTTTCAATAAAGCAGCGATGCTGGATGTGGACCCAGATGGTGATCATGTGGCTAGCGATCATGGGCAGGCGATCACCTACTTCATAGCACTGCGCAAGATATCGCTGGTTGACATGTGGAGGATGCTGAAGGACGTGACGGACGTGTCGGTGGTGTGCTGGCTGTGCCTGATGGGGGTGGTGTTCATGGGGAATGTGGTGAGGCTATGTGTGTGGGTGCTGAGGAAGTGGGGTTACTTGAAGAAGAAAGAGGAGAAGGATTCAAATGAAGACGATGAAGACAAGCATGAGGAAGTGTGACAGTTTGTGTGACAATTGAGTAAATTGAATGGTCTTTGTTCTATGATAGGGGCGGCATGGTCAATATGTGTAAAATTTGTGATTCTGATGAGCGGGATGATGATGGGTTTTGAGGTGCTCTGTTTTCTTCTACTATTGTTTGATAAGAGTATTTGTCCTAAAGAGAGGGTAAGACGGATTCTGCTAGAGAAATCTTGGGATGGTAATCGATTGAAGAGACTAATATGGCGCTTGGAGCAATCGTGCATGATCTCCCTCTGTAATTTGTACAAAATCAGGACAATACACGGTTATAGTTGCCGCAATTTCTTCTCTATACAATGTTGAACATGACTGTTGGACAAAGAGAGCTTCAGCCAGTTTAGCCAGGTTTGCTCAGGAACGGCTCAGTCCTCAACTCGGCCATCTTTACTCGGCATTGAAGTCTTCTGGACTTTGGTCCTCAGTTGAGATTCAGGGTGGCTGGAAAAAAATTAGTAGTGCAGGATGGGATTTCCTGCAATCATTGTATAATTGTTTCCTTTGTTTGAATATTATTTGATGCTGAGAATAGAAATGTTTGTCTAGGTTTTCTATTTTCTTCCCTTCCTAGCTGCTGTTCAACATCTATCTTGCTAGATGCTTTTGCTATAGAGGGATCTGTTGGGATTGTTGAATTCCCAAAAACCGAATTCGACATTAAATCGAACCCCTAAAACGAATGCGGAAGACAAGCCCGAGAAAAACATGTATCACCGATCTTAAAACACACCACGGAATCAAGCGTATCTTGTTAGCCACAGATTAAACACCAACGCCGATAATAGGAAGAGAAAACAGATCCCATTCGATTTGATGACGTCGATTGGCTTTGAAGGGAAAACGGCGTCGCCTTTAGCCTTAGTTTTTCTTTTGGAAGGAGAGAGGGAGAGGAAACGTACGCACAAAAATGCCAAAAGGTGCGTCCTCCCTCTCTTTCCTCCCTTATATACGTTCCCTCCAAAATAGAAATCGTGTCCCTTCATTATATCCCTCCATCTATGGGCCATAATCTTATGGGCCGAGCTTTTAGGCCCAACATGGGCGGACGGGCCTTAAGCTTATCACATAAAACCATCATCTCCCACTTGCACATGGTGGGCCGAACAGATTCTCTTTACCCTCTTCAACATTCATACCGGTGAATAATCTGTGCGACCAGCATACTTTGAGAGCTCGTTGCCATACATCATTAGGAATATATAGCAGCTCATAATGGGCATCACACTCGAGTAGATTTAGTATGCAGTACCCTAAATCGATCGATCACATTTATATCTCTCTTGATCTCTTTTAAACAATGATATATATATTGTATTCACAATTATGATTATCCCAAAGACAGTCATAATTGGTTAACCAGTGAATACAAAACTACAATGTGATTTTCCAAATTCGACCTTCCTCTTTCCTTCAAACTCTCAATTTCAGTTTAGCTTACTTTTCTAGAAATGTCCCATTAGATCGAATCAACTCATGACCATTGGCAACATCCTAAGATAGCAAACACTAAATAGAAATCTTGAGAATAAGTAAGAGTCATGAGGGGACTAAAAAATTGAGGAACTATTTTCCTCAAGAGTCTCATACGACATAAAAGTTGAGATCAAACTTTTGGCACTTTTATTGGTCGTCTCATGCATACGTAGTATGAAACACGTATTACGGTATTAACTCATTTCCCATGGAGCATATGTCTACAACTTCAATACCGTACAAATGATAGTTCAGACATATCCAATGTCTAACTTGAGTTCACGTATCTACTCTTTTATAAAATTCATTAGAACTCACATCTGGCATCATAGACAGATAAAGTAAAATGTGTGGGGTATTTTACTTTTGGACATAGTAAGTGTTATGTTCTTATCTTAACACCCAGTTAAGGCGATATACGTATTTTAAGCTTGAGCTCTCGATTATCACCTAGATAATAAGCTTAAAAACAGTCTTATTTCTATTTATCACACGGTAAATAGAGACGATTACCCATATGAGTAGGCTAATCTTATATCTGTCTGACATACTTTCTAAACTTAAAATAATGTACTGAGCATTAAGATGCATAAAGGTCAAACAAAGATCCATAGGCATTAATGATGAAAACACAAATTTATCAAATGTGAACACTTAGGGAAATTACAATATTCAGTATATCAGTCTCTACGCAATCCTAGAGATTTCATATGGCCACAAAACACATCTCTAGGTATTGGTTTTATTATAGGATCTGCTACCATTCTATGCGTAGATATGTACTGTAAGTTCACATCCTTTCGTGCAACCATATATTTGACAAAATTATACTTTGTATCTATATGTTTGGTCTTGCCATGATATTTTGGATCTTTGGTGTACGCTTTTGCTGCTTGGCTATCACAGTTAACCAACAATGAATCTGTAGCACTTCCAATAACACCTAAATGACCCAAAAAATCTTTTAAGCCAAACACCTTCTTATACTGCTGTTGATAATGCTACGAACTCAATTTCCATCGTGGACAAGGCTATACACTTTTGTTTCTTACTGCTCCAACATATGGTGCCATTATTCGGTAAGAAAACAAAGTTAGAGGTAGATTTCCTTTCATCTAAATCTCCTCCATAATCAACATCAACATAGCCTTAGAGTCGCAGATCCTTTCCTTGATAATTCAGCGTATAATCAGCAGTTCCCTTTAGATACTTTAGTATTCTTTTAATGGCTTTATAATGTGCTTGACCTGGATTGGATTGGTATCTTCTCACCATTCCAACTGCAAAACATATGTCAGGTCTTGTACACATCATAGTGTATATCAAACTCCCAACAGCACTAGCATAAGGAACATGTTTCATTTGTTCCTTCTCTTGTGGAGTCTTTGGACACAGTCTATGGCTCAATCATTCACCTTTTGCAATATGAGTGTTTATGGGTTTACAATCTTGCATACGAAATTGTTCAAGCACCTTATTTATATATGTTTCTTGCGAAAGAGATAACTATCTCTTCGAACGATCTCTTGAAATCTTAACTCCAAGAATGTATGTAGCCTCATCCATATCCTTCATCTCAAAGTTTTAGCTCATAACTCAATAATTTTAAATTCTAAGTAAATGTGAGCCCAACGAGATATATTGTTAGGCTCGCACTTAAGCTTGAACTTAGCAAACTCCCTAAATAAAATTTTTGGGCTTCCCTTGCACCTCCCTAAAAGTAGTATCAGAGCCAATGCTTTCAATGAAGTGGGCTCAACATGAGTGTCACGCCCCGATCCTCGGGCACACACACATCCTTCACACTTGGTCGATTTTATAATGTGATATCCCAGGACTATGTATTGCCGACCCTTTCATTTATTAAGCACATGCGGAAGCAATTAAAATCCCCAAACATTAAAACGATGGGATAGAAAAGCAGGGCCATATTTTTTATATTGGAATTTATAACCAAACTTTTATACAAAACACAAATCACTTCATAACTATTCACATCAAAATGGATATCTCAAAAGAAGATAGGATCTCAATCCATCCAGGCCGTACTCAAGGCCCCTCTTGGGACTATCTTCTTCTTCCAAAAATCCTTCTCCTCAGATCTCACTTCCGAATTCTCCTTCATAGACTTCTCTTCCTCAGCTCCTCATTGGGGTCCTGAAATGATTTCTCCAAACTGGGATGAGACTACGTCTCAGCGATTTCTACCCCCACTAAGCCCGATTAGTAAACCATTATACTATAGGCTGCCTAAACACGCATATGGCAGAGGACTTACCTTGGCCTCAGATCTCACATGTAAGTCGGTACAATTCACAATAGGCACCCATTTACTTCAAACAAATCGAACCAGTCGATTACATGTCATACAAATCATTCTCCACGGAGGAGTATCTAAAAGCTAGGCCACGTGCATTCTCCAGGACGACATTCCAAGTCTTCGAGTCCACGTGCCTCGAACCTTGGGCCCAAGTGCATTCTCTAAGGCGACCTCTTCACCAAAGTGATACATCAAGTCACCGAGCCACGTGCCCTTTAGATGTTATTTCCGAATACTGGACCCACGTGCATTCTCTAAGGCACTCATTTGCCAAGGTGACGCATCAGATCACCGAGCCACGTGTCCTTTTTACGATGCCCGAGCCCACATGCCTTCTCTTAGGTGTTATCTCACCAAAGTGATGCATCAATTCACCGAGCCACGTGCCCTTTTAGATGCCATTCCGGAACGTTGGGCCTACGTGCATTCTCTAAGGCACTAGTTCACCAAAGTGACGGATCAGATCACCGAGCCACGTGCCCTTTTAAATGCCAAATTCTGTCACCGAGCCACGTGCATTCTCCAGGAGGACATACCGAGTCTCCGAGCCACGTGCATTCTCTCAGGCGACCTCTTCGCCAAGATGACATAATCAATCACCGAATTCACGTATTTCCTTTCAGGTGATTACCAATCTACTTTCAATACCGACAACCAATGCCCAACGACTTCTCAATCAAATAATTAAATCAACTCAACAAAGCATTATAAATGCTAAATGACATATTTGGCCATTTAGCAATCAACAATTCAATCTCAATTAATTCCAATCAATTTAGGGTAAATCCCCAAAATATCACAATTTATTTAATTCCACGCAACGTGGAGCTCAAATAAATAAACGGATTGTGCCACGACAATCAGCACGAGATTTCGGTCGTCGGCCATCAAAATCTTAATTTCCGAAAAATAATTAATTAATTAATTAATTTCGAAAATTAAATAATTAATATTAAAATTTCAATTTAGCTCAAAATAAAGCCCGATTAAATAAATGGACTTCACCAGGTCATCAGCATAAAATTTCGGTTCCAGACCATCTCGGTTGAATTTTCGGAAAATAAATAATTATTTAATTTAATTCGAAAATTAATATTTAAATACTAAAAATTCCACTTAGGCCCGAAAAGCCTAATTGAAGCCCACTAAGGGTTGGGAAAAATCCCGAGGCACTTCCAATAATTAGTAGACCACGTCTACTTGCTAATTGCGCAATCAATTTATCTAAATCGCATCACAATTGACTAATAATTGCTAATTTATTCTAATTTAACAACCTAAACATAATTAATTAAAACTAAACCAACCTTAAGCATAATTAGCCAACTAATCCGGGATTGGTGAGATTACTCACCAAATCGCGCGCAAATCGGATCAATCCGACGGGGGCGACACGAGAAACAACAAACTCCAAAGCGGGTCTCGGATTCGAGGCTCGGAAACGGCCCAAAAGCGGGCCCGAACCAGCTGGAAACCCACTTCGTGGGTTGCTGTTCTTGGCTGGCCAGAGCTAGTCCGGTGGCCAAAACAACAAGGTGGCGCCGGCGAAGGGTGAGGGGGACGCGGGGAGGTCCTACGGGTCGAACGGTGGCCAGAGGTGGTGGGACGGGGGCTAGACAGAGGTGAACAGGGCTGAGCAGAGCTGGATCGCATAGGGGAGGGACGACAGGTGCAAGCGGCGCACGGGCGGCGAACGGTGGACGCACGGCGGACGCGTAGCATGCGCAGGCGTGGGGTGCGGTGGCGGGACGGCGGCGAGCGGCGAGCTGCAGCTTTTGCTTGAGCTTCTGTTTCTGGTTCGCTTGTTCGAATGTGCAGAGGGGAGAAGGAGAGAGAGTGCGAGAGAGAGAGAGAGAGAGAGAGAGAGAGAGAGAGAGAGAGAGAGGATAGGTATTGACCGGTCAAAAGGGAAGAGAGAGAGAAAGGTAGGCAGTGGGGGAATCGCACGAGGGGGAAAGGGAGAGGGGAGAGAAGAGAGAGAGAAAAGAGAAAAGAAAGAAAAAGAAAGAAAAGAAGAGAGAGGGAGAGAGAGAAATAAAATATTACCTTTATACTTATTTTATTTCATTTCTCTTTCCCTTTCTATTTTCTTTTGGTCTTCAATTTTCTTCCGATGATTTCTTTATTGAAATTTCGGACTCGTCAACAATTTGACAGACAATGAGATAGGATCTTAAAAATAAGAATTATGACGCGCTTAAAATTCGATTCCCGAAATCGAGTTCAATTTTGTGGTTAAAAATCGATCAGACGTGATTTTAGCCCAATCCAACCAATTAGATAGCTTTTAGGGATTTTACAGCTGATACATCCCTTAATGGCTTTACCCAATAGGTTAGTTAACTTGTGAGTGATTAGCTCAGAGAAAAAGGGCCATACGCATGTCGACGAAATGCCCATTTCACTTTATTGAAACATGGTCAAATTTTAGGATGTCACAACTCTTCCCCTCTTATAAAAATTTCGTCCTCGAAATTTAAACCATTACACTTTATTCAAAAAGGCGGGGTACAAGCTGTCTCATCGACTCTTCGGTCTCTCAAGTCGCTCCTTTAGTGCCGTGGTGTTGCTGAGACCACTTTGACCAACGGAATGGTCTTTGTACGCAGAACTTGCTCTTTACGATTGATAATCTGAACCGAGCTTTCCACGTATGACACACGGTCATCCACGTCCAATTCCTCAAAATTGAGCACGTGGGTCGGGTCAGGCTCGTACGTCCTTAACATCGACACATGAAAGACATCATGCACTTGCGCCAATCTTGGCGGCAACGCAAGACGACATGCTAGGTTTCCGATTCTTTCAAGAATCTCAAACGGACCTACGTACCTCGGACTCAGCTTGCCTTTCTTACCAAAGCGCGAAGTTCCCCTCATTGGTGACATTTTCAGAAAAACGTGATCACCAACTTGGAATTCCAAAGACCTTCGACGCTTATCTGCATGACTTTTCTGCTTGTTCTGCGTTGTCTTTAATTTGTCTCTGATCACTGTCACGGCATCTACCGATTGCTGAACCAACTCTGGGCCTGTTATCTTCCTTTCTCCGACTTCATCCCAACACATTGGAGTTCTACATGCTCTGCCATACAACGCTTCAAATGGAGCCATCTTGATGCTCTGCTGATAACTGTTGTTGTAAGCGAATTCCACCAGATGAAGCTGATCTTCCTAACTTCCTTTGAAGTCTATTACACATGCTCTCAGCATGTCTTCAAGAGTCTGAATTGTCCTTTCAGACTGGCCATCCGTCTGAGGATGATACGCCGTACTGTACTGAAGCTTTGTACCTAAAGCACTTTGCAAGCTCTTCCAAAAAGAAGCCGTAAACCTCGGATCTCTATTGGATGTTATCGTAACCGGCACTCCATGCATTCGAACAACTTGACGCACATACAGGTCTGCGTGTCTATCCAGACTCAGGTCCTTTCGAACTGCAATGAAGTGAGCTGACTTTATCAGCCTGTCGACTACTACCCAAATCTAATCATTCTCCCTCTGACTCCTTGGTAGTCCAGTCATGAAATCCATAGTGATATGCTCCCATTTCCACTCTCGGATCGCGAGAGGTTGCAGAATTCCTCCCAGCTTGCAATGCTGGGCTTTTACTTGCTGACAAGTCAAACACTTGGCCACATGCTTGGCGATATCCGCCTTCATACCTGACCACCAGTAGTGTTGACGCAGATTCTGATACATCTTGGTACTTCCGAGATGAATGCTATAAGTACTACGATGTGCCTTAGATAAAATTTCTTTTCTAAGCTCAACATCTTCAGGTACAACCAAACGTCCTTGAAACCTTAAAGTCCCGTGATCAGAAACTTGAAAATCAGCCTATCTTTTATCGGTATCCTCTTGAAGAATTCTCTGGACATCTGGATCTGTCGATTGAAGTTCTTTGATTCTGACTTGGACATTCGGTTCGATTCTGAGGGTGGCCATAAGACTTGAAAGGTGGCCTACCTCAAATTTGAATTCCGAATCTCGAGCTCTCTCGATTAAATTCCACTCCTTAACTAAGATCCGTGCCACTGAAGACTTTCGACTCAATGCATCAGTGACCTTATTCGCCTTTCTCGGGTGATATAGAATATCATAGTCGTAATCCTTCAACAATTCCATCCATCGTCGCTGTCTCATGTTCAACTTGATGTAGCTAGTATAAGCACCTAGAGGGGGGTGAATAGGTGTATAAATAATTTCTCGGGATACCACAGAAATACTAAGCAGATGATAGAATGGAAATACGCTTTTGCTTAATCAAAATGAGTTATGATTAAAGTAAAGTAAAGAGAAGGGAAGAGAAGATTAAACACATGGTTTATAGTGGTTCGGCTTATCCTAAGCCTACGTCCACTCTTCCGCACTGACAGCCAATCGGCTGGATTCCACTATGAACAAAAGTGATGTTACAGCACAGTCCTTCCTTGATTCCACAGTGTAGATATTCTATCACACTTCCTCAAGGTTTCTCACAAGTATAAACTTTCTTTTGAGTACAAATTTTTTCGCTCAAATGAATTGACTAAACAACAAGAGGCTTCGGACTTTGGAATTCTTTTATCGCGCACTTCCCCGAACAGGTTAGAACGTCTTCTTTTTATACTCATTTATGCCATCATACCTGTTGGCACTTTCCAAAGGAATTCCTTCAATCTACCTGTTGGACGGAATTAATTAAGAAGATTATTCGAACTATTAAGGGAATATGTCAATAGCCCATCAATCATGTTCGCCCATACAATCAGGATCTCGGTTTCCATAAGTAGAACCTTCCACGAATATTTCGCCAATCAACGGATCCTTGATCATTGAATCAATCTCGATCAATTTAAAAGGGATTCCGATAAGTCATATCCAGCCAAGAGATCTTCTCCAAGTCGATAATGTCATATCCTTAATAAAACATCAAGTTGGATACCCTTTCTTCAACGGATTAGAAACTGTCAATGAGGATAGACTTTGCATCTTGAGTCTGGCTGTCCGGAGGTCTTTAGACTTTAAACGGCGAGTCTACAAGCCTTCGGACTGGATCGATGGAAACGATTTTGTTAGCTTTAAAACACTTCAAGAAGATTTCTCCAACAATCTCCCCTTTTGATGGTGACAAAACTTTCCTGCAGATTTGGACAACTTTGACACGCAAAACATTTCTCAAACACATATGCATATCTTATAGAGATAAATGGCTAAATGAATAACACTAGAATCTGCAACCACATAAAATAGCTTAGTCTTGAATAAGATAAAGCCATAAAGCCAACCATAAGATATCAATATCAATAGCAGTCAAATCCTCATCCAAATCCAGACACAAAATTAAAGTCAAACATTAATCCAAATTAAACAATCCAAACGATTAAAAATTCAAAGTTTTGATTCAAATCTTGCACTTCTCCCCCTTTTTGTCAGCATAAAAAGGTTAAGATGAAAATGGAGTGAAGTCAAGATTGCTTGGGAATGCGAACAAGCTGGAAATCTCCCATGGACTGTACGATCCCTTCCAGCCTTTTCAAGTCTTCCTTCAGTTGAGCAATCTCCTCACCCTTGGCATTGGCATGAATCTGAACAGAGAGGGCTTGGATCTGATCTTGTAATGTAATTGAAGAAACTTGACCAGCATTCTGCAAGCTTTGAACCTCGCATCCCAAGGCATAAATTTGTCAACGCATCTCCATGAGAATATCCATGATTCTGCAAAAATCGGCTGAGTTGTTGGTTTGAGTACTTGCTTCAGCACGTTCGAGATGATGGCATATCAGAATAATCTTGTAGGTTTGGCGATGAAACGTCATGACCTTCTTCTGAAAATTGAGATGCATAAACATCCTCCGGGTGCGGGTGAACAACTGAATCCTTCACTTGCATCGGGATATGAGGACTTCCCTCCTTTCTCTTTTTCTCCCCCTATTTCTGTGCCTACAGGTGGAGAAGAGTGTTTGTCAAGTTCTCCTTCTTCTCTTCTTTCTTCTTCAGGATTTTCTTTCTCTACTTCTTTTTCACCACGTGCTCTTTCTTCTTCTTCTTTTTCTTCTTCTTCTCTCGCCTCTTTTTCTTTTTCTTGTCATTGTCTTTCCTCTCCTTCTGTCTCATGATGTTCCATGGATTCTGGAACAGAGCGACTTAGCTTCTTCAAAGCTATGGCCGAAATGGTAAGGTCGTCATCCTCTTCATCTTCCACGATGAGAGCTCTTCTTTTCTTGGTTGGAGCAACCATGGGCTCATTCCCTTTCCTTTTTGAAGCAGAAGAGAATTGATGAGACTTTACAAGAGTCTTTTCCTTAAATTTCTCCAACTCCTTGCTTAGTTCTTTCAGACGCATCTTGGTCACCATTTTCAGTCCTATCACCATATGATCGCACGATCGAACACAAAAGATTTATGGAGGCTGAATATTCAGATGTCTGAATAACTTCGTTACAAGGCTTGGGTAAGGAAGTTGACCTCTGTCCTTCGTCACCGCTCTATACATGTGGAACATGATAGTATGAGGAAGAGAAAACCTTTTCCCAGTAAGGATGGCGTACATCAGCATTGCCTCTGAACTTGAGACATCAGTCTTGGAAGTTGATTTCGGTCGAAGGCAATTGATCACAATCTTGTGAAGCAAGATGTTGAACACACTCATCCTTAAGTAGGTGATCTTTTCATCTGTTCTCCTGTCTTTCATCAGTTCCATTGTAGCCCGAGCAGTAGAAACTTTGATCGGTTGATATCTTCCTCTCTCAACTTCTAACACATCCGCCAGCATATTCATGTCCACAACAAAATCTTGATCTTTGACACTGAAGGAGAATCTATTCGCATCCAAAAAGCTAAGATTCGAATAGAAATATGCGGTTAGTTCAGCATAGGCCTCTGTAGTGTCGGAGCAGAACTTTTCAAGTTAAAGATGACCAAACTTTTCTCTCATGTTCACATTCACAGCATCCAGAAAGTCAAAATCTACACTCCTAGGGTTTATCACCCCACGCTTCAGCAGTTTTGAGTATAGACCCTTATGTTCTTTCGATCTAAACAACTCTCCTCTTTTTCCTCTGATTTCCGCCACAATACCCATCATTGGTTGAAATTGCATGAACAATTTGTCATCATCATTCCCCTCTCTCGGATTAAATCCCCAATCATGAGGATCACTCGGGATATTTTCAAGGGATTCTTCAGCCACCCCTTTTCGAGCAATTCCCAAACTTTCCATTTTCCGCAAAAATATATACTCATTCTCATATCCTTTGTCTTTTAGAAAATCATCAACATAGTTCAGAGGAGTACGAGTTCCTTTTAAAGCACGATACAACTTATAAATAAAGGCGGGTTTTTGAACTCTTACGGGATTTGCTTCCTCAACGATTTCTTCCTCTTGTTGATGAACAACGCCTTGAGGACTATGTGGAGGAGAATGACGCGGTTGAGAATGTTGTGGGCTCTGTTACTGATCCGGAGACACTTCTTCTTCGGTGAGATCGAAGTGCGTAGGCCCCTCATTTATCTGTCGTGGTCCCCTGCTTGTGATCCTTGACGACTTTCTTGAAGAAGACATTTTTCTCGCACTTTGAGAGATTCCTTGCTTGACTTCCCCCAAGAAAAACGACAACTTTTTCGAAGATTTAGGCAGGAGATAAAAACAGGAATGGAGAATCGGTGCTTTTTAGGGTTTTTGAGAGTGAAGAGAGGAGAAGGCAACAGTATACGATCAGTTTAAAAGAGATGTATACGAATCGTCACAAATAAAAGATGCCTTTTCAAAAATAAATGTCCTTTTTCCGAGAAAATAGTCATTTAAAAAAATAACTTCTTTTTCGAAAAAGGAAACGATGCAATAATTACGCCGATTAAAGATACCAATAAAAAGACACAGTTCAACGATCGTACCTTTTCAAGATAACATTCGAGAGAGAGAGACTAACTTACAGTCAAAGTCTTGTTTGTCTGAGTCTGGGAGTCTCTAGACTTTAACTTCTTCAAACCTTAATATGTTGAGTCCGGAGTGAATAATTTCAAATTGATTTTTCTCCAACGGCTTTGTGGATATATCCGCCAGTTGGTTCTTAGAATCAACATACTGAATTGAAATTTCTCCATTCTGAACATGGTCTATGATGAAGTGATGTCGAATATCTATATGCTTTGCTCTTGAGTGAAGAATTGGATTTTTGGTGAGATTGATAGCGCTGGTGTTGTCGCAATTAATCTCTGTGCATGAGTCTTCAATTCCAAAGTCTTTTAGCTGCTGTTTTATCCATAGAATTTGTGAACAGCAACTTCCAAGAGCTACATACTTTGCTTCTGCTGTAGAGAGAGCTACTGTACTCTGTTTTCTTGAAAACCAAGACACCGTCCTGCCTCCAAGTAGTTGACAGGTACCCGAGGTGCTCTTTCTATCAACTCTGCAACCGGCTAGATTTGCGTATGAATATCTAAGAAGAGTAAAGTCTCCCCTTTTTGGATACCATAGGCCGATGCTTGAAGTTGAAGCAATGTATTTGATAATACGCTTTGCAGCACTTAAATGAGATTCTTTAGGGTCCGCTTGAAATCTAGCACAAATGCAAACACTAAACAAAATGTCAGGTCTAGAAGTAGAAAGATAAAGAAGTGAGCCAATGATACTCCTGTATAGCTTTTGATCGACTTTCTTTCCTTCTTCATCTTTGTCTATCTTCAAGGCACTTGACATTGGAATGTCAGTCTTTTTGCAATTGTCCAGTCCAAACTTTTTGACAAGATCATTAGCATATTTTTCTTGACGAATAAAAGTTCCTTCCTTTAGTTGTTTCACTTGAAGTCCAAGAAAGAAGGTTAACTCACCCATCATGTTCATTTCAAATTCATCCTGCATAGTCTTGGAGAATTTCTTGCACATACTTTCATTAGGAGATCCGAATATGATATCATCGACATATATTTGAACTAGAACAAAATTTTTGCTTTCCTTTTTGATAAATAGAGTAGTGTCTACTTTACCTTTTACGAAACCATTTTGAATTAAAAAATTACTCAGCCTGTCATACCAAGCTCAAGGTGCTTGTTTCAAGCCATATAAGGCCTTTTTGAGTCTGAAAAATGAATCTGGTTTCTTTGGGTCTTCTAACCCAGGTGGTTGTTCCACATAGACTTCCTCATGGATGAATCCATTTATAAAAGCACTTTTGACATCCATTTGAAATAACCTGAAATTTTTGTGACAAGCAAATGCAAGTAATAAACAAATTGCTTCTAACCTTGCTACTGGTGCGTAGGTCTCATCATAGTCGATCCCTTCTTCTTGCGTGTAACCCTTGGCCACAAGTCTTGTTTTGTTTCTTACGACTTTGCCTTTCTCGTCCATCTTGTTTCTGAAAACCCATTTAGCTCCAATAACAGATTTACCTTTAGGTTTAGGAGACAATTCCCAGACATCATTGATACTGAATTGCCTGAGTTCTTCTTGCATAGCTTCAATCCAGCTTTCATCAGATAAAGCTTCTTCTATGCTCTTGGGTTCTATTTCAGAAATAAGAGCCACATCACTAGATTCTTCACGCCTTTTGGATCTTGTGCGAATTCCTTCATTGATGTCGCCAATGATAAGATCTTTGGGATGACTGGACTTATGCTTTTAGTTGCTGGATAATTTGTCAGATTGATGATCACTTCCTTCACTTGATTCTTCGACAGTCACTTGCTATTGTTCCTTCAAAGTCTCGATTTGCTTCTTGAGATTTAGACTTTGTAGAGTCTGGAACAGAATCAGATTCTTCAAGATGAGTCTGAATAGATTCATTTTGAATGGAATATTGGAATTTGACATTTATTGATTCTTCCACTGTTTGAGTCTTCTTGTTGTAGACTTTGTACGCTTTGCTAGAGGTTGAATATCCAAGGAAGATGCCTTCATCTGACTTTTCTTCAAACTTACCAACTCGATCATTTGCATTTTTCAGTATAAAACATTTGCAACCGAATACATGAAAATATGAAACGATGGGCTTCTTTTCTTTGAATAATTCATAGGGGGTTTTTTTTTCTAGAATAGGCCTTAGAAAAACTCTATTAATAATGTAACATGCTGTAAAAACTGCTCAGCCCAAAAACGTAAAGAGATGTTGCTTTCGATTAAGAGAGTTCTTGCCATTTCTTGAAGCGGTCTATTCTTTCTTTCCACAACTCCATTTTGCTCTAGAGTATATGGAGAAGAGAACATATGCTGAAAACCAGATTTATCACAAAACTTTGCAAAATCTTGATTTTCAAATTCACCTCCATGATCTGTTTTAATACTTGAAATAGCATATCCTTTTTCGTTTTGAATCTTTTTAGCAAATTTTTCAAAGTAAGAGAAAGTTTCAGACTTACTTGCTAGAAAATATACCCAAGTAAATCGTGAGTAGTCATCCACAATTACTAGGCAATATTTCTTACCTCCAATGCTTTGAGTTCTGGTTGGTCCAAAGAGATCCATATGTAGAAGCTGCAGTACACGGTTAGTGGAAACTTGATTTATTGGTTTGAAGGAATTTCTTACCTGTTTTCCCAATATGCATGGTGTACATAGATCAAACTTTTGGTATGATAAATTGGGTAGACCACGAACAAGCTTCTTGGCTGAAATTTTGGCTATCTGCTTCATATTGATGTGTCCAAGCTTTCTGTGCCATAAACTTGCTTCATCTTGTATTGAGAATAAACACTGTGATTCCTCTGGTTTTACATCCAAGAGGTAGATATTTCCATGTCTTCGACCCATAAACGACGAGTAGAGTCTTTACCGGGTTCGTAACATATTCCCTCTTGAAAGTAAATTTTGAAAGCGGTATCACAAAGCTGGGCGACACGAGCGGATTGTAGTTGAGTCCTTCAACTAAAGAAACATTGTTTATTGTGAGGTTTCCAATCTTCACGGTTCCAAGTCCAACTATTCTTCCTTTGCTATTTCCTCCAAAAGAAACTTTTCCACCATTCGTTTGTACAAGCTTTATGAAACAATTTGAATTTCCTGTCATATGCCTTGAGCATCCACTATCCAGATACCATTTTACCTTTTTCTTGATAGTGACCTGCATTTAAAAAGAAACTCAAACTTTCTTTGGTACCCATCTTTTCTTGGGTCCATTGGAGTTAGTATAATATGTTGTATTTGCCCATACTTTCTCAACAGGTTTCCAAACCATTGGACACTCTTTTTCAAAATGATATGTACTATTGCACTTTGAACATCTAAAAGCATTGCGATTAACCTGGTTTTTACAAAAGTCCTTTTAAAATGATTTTTGTAAGCATCTCTTGAGGGTCTTTGTTTGATTCTTTCCTTTACTTTAGGAAAATCAATTAAATGAATGGTTTTAGCAGTCATTCCCAAACTAGACTTGTTGAAATAAGGTCTTTGAACAGAAAGTATTTTTTCTAGTTTCTCAGATCCTATAGAAAATCTTTTGGAAATATTTGTGATATTATTTTTCAAGAATGCATTTTCTTTTGAAAGATTATTTTCACTTTCTCTAAGAGAAGAAACATTCACATCTAAACATTTTACCTTTTCTTTCAAAACATTTTCTTGTTGTTTTAAGGCAGAATTTTCCTTTTTGAGTTCGGAAATCCTTTTAAGAGAAGTCTTAAGACTCAAGCACAACTCATTAATGTATTTAGAAACTTTAATAGGGATTTTAAAGTTACTCACCTCAAATTCACTGTCTGAGTCTGTCTTGGAGTTTGAATCTGAATTCGATTATGCCATTAGACATATGTTGGCATAATCATCATCTCTTTCTTCACATTCTGTATCACTCTAGGTTTCTGCTTTAAGAGCCTTTCGATACTTTTCAGCTTTTCCTTTCTTCTTCCTTAGAAGAGGACAGTTGGGTCTGATGTGTCCTTTTTTCTTGCATTCAAAGCAAACTACATTTTTGTTTGATTCATCATCCTCAACAGACTTAGCTTGTTGCTTTTGAAAACCTTGTTTCCTTGGATTGAATTTTCTTCCTTTTCTGTTCAGCTTTCTGAATCTTCTTATCATGAGAGCAAGCTCCTCATCGTCCATATCGTCTTCAGAATCTGCAACATCAGAATCATCATTGGATTTTAATGCAATGGATTTCTTACCTTTAGGGTCTTCGTCTTCATTGATTCATTCTACTTCATAAGACTGAAGAGTTTCAACCAACTGATCAACAGATAGTGGCATGATTCTTTGAGTCTCTCTGATTGAGGTCTTTATGTGATTCCAATCCTTAGAGAGTCCTCGCGGTAGCTTGTTTACTTTCATGAGATCGAAATTGGTTGACCTTGATTTTCAAGACCATTCACGATATCTGTAAAACGACTAAACATATAAGTTATAAATTCTCCCAATTTCATTCTGAAGGCTTCGTATTGACCAAGGAGTATATTGACTCTAGTCTCTTTCACTCGATCGGTTCCTTCATAAGTAATATGTAATCTATCCCAGACTTCTTTGGCTGTATCACCAGAAGATATTCTGTTTTATTCAGTAGGTGATAAAGCACAATATAAAGAATAAATTGCTTTTGCATCAAGAGCTTGTCTCTTGATTATCTCTTCCTGACTCATTTCGCTGGACTCAACAGTGTCCTTTCCTCTCTCTGAGACAGATGCAGCTTTAGGAATGATTCCTTTTTCTACAACGTCCCATTCCAGAGGATCCTTTGATCTTAAGAACGCCTTCATCTTGTTTTTCCATATGTTGTAATCATTTCCATCAAAGTAAGGCGGTCTAGTGTTGCTTTACCCTTCTACCAGCCTTGGAGCCAACATACTAGCCATGGATCTTTAACTCTGAAGTAAAACACTTCAAACAAAGTGAGTACACAAGCTCTGATACCAATTGATGTAGCTAGTATAAGCACCTAGAGGGGGGTGAATAGGTGTATAAATAATTTCTCGGGATACCACAGAAATACTAAGCAGATGATATAATGGAAATACGCTTTTGCTTAATCAAAATGAGTTACAATTAAAGTAAAGTAAAGAGAAGGGAAGAGAAGATTAAACACAAGGTTTATAGTGGTTCGGCTTATCCTAAGCCTATGTCCACTCTTCCGCACTGACAGCCAATCGGCTGGATTCCACTATGAACAAAAGAGATGTTACAGCACAGTCCTTCCTTGATTCCACAGTGTAGATATTCTATCACACTTCCTCAAGGTTTCTCACAAGTATAAACTCTCTTTTGAGTACAAATTTTTTCGCTCAAATGAATTGACTAAACAACAAGAGGCTTCAGACTTTGGAATTCTTTTATCGCGTACTTCCCTGAACAGGTTAGAACGTCTTCTTTTTATACTCCTTTATGCCATCATACCTGTTGGCACTTTCCAAAGGAATTCCTCCAATCTACCCGTTGGATGGAATCAATTAAGAATATTATTCGAACTATTAATGGAATATGTCGATAGCCCATCAATCCTATTTGCCCATACAATCAGGATCTCGGTTTCCATAAGTAGAACCTTCCACGAATATTTCGCCAATCAATGGATCCTTGATCATCGAATCAATCTCGATCAATTTAAAAGGGATTCCGATAAGTCATATCCAGCCAAGAGATCTTCTCCAGTCGATAAGGTCATATCCTTAATAAAACATCCAGTTTTGGATACCCTTTCTTCAACGGATTAGAAACTGTCAATGAGGATAGACTTTGCATATTGAGTCTGGCTGTCCGGAGGTCTTCAGACTTTAAACAGCAGAGTCTGCAAGCCTTCAGATCAGGCTGATGGAAACGATTTTGTCAGCTTCAAAACACTTCAAGAAGATTTCTCCAACACAACTCTTTGTGAGACAATAAATACTTGAGACTCTGATGGTCCGTGAAGATCTGAAACTTCTCTCCGCACAAGTAGTGCCTCCAAATCTTCAACGCAAATATGATGGATGCGAGTTCTAAGTCATGCGCCGGATAATTCAATTCATGAGGTCTCAACTGCCGGGAAGCGTATGCGACAACTCTGTCATGTTGCATCAACACGCAACCCAATCCCTTGAATGATGCATCACTATAGATCTCGAATCCTTCAGGACCAGATGGAATCGTTAGCACAGGTGCGGTAGTCAGCTTTTCCTTCAGCTCTTGGAAACTACGCTCGCACTTGTCTGACCATATAAATTTCTCTTCTTTCTTTAGGAGCTTTGTTAGAGGCGACGCTATCGATGAGAACCTTTCCACAAATCGTCTGTAATAACATGCTAACCCCAGAAAACTTATGATCTCTGACACTAATGTCGGTCTCTGCCAATTGATCACGGCTTCTATCTTGCTCGGGTCGACGGAGATTCCTTTTCCGGAAATCACATGACCTAAGAACGCGACACGAGTCAACCAAAACTCGCATTTGCTAAACTTAGCATACAGCTGATGAGTTCTTAAGGTCTAGAGTATTGCTCTCAGATGATTCTCATGCTTTTCATTACTTCTCGAATAGACCAAGATATCATCTATAAACACGATCACAAACTGATCTAAGTATTCCTTAAACACTCTGTTCATCATATCCATGAATGCAGCTGGAGCATTCGTCAACCCAAACGGCATCACCATAAACTCGTAATGACCATACCGAGTACGAAATGCTGACTTAGGAATATCCTTCTTCCTAATTCTCAGTTGATAATATACTGTCCTCAAGTCGATCTTCGAGAATATTGACGCCCCTTGCAATTGATCAAACAAGTCATCTATCATTGGCAATGGATACTTGTTCTTGATCGTTACTCGATTGAATTTGTCGATAGTCGATGCACAAACGCAACGAACCATCTTTCTTCTTAACAAACAGAAGCGGTGCTCCCAAGGTGATGCGCTAGGACGAATAAATCCTTTATCCAGTAATTCTTGCATCTACACCTTCAGTTCCTTCAACTTAGATAACGCCATTCGATAAGGTGCCTTTGAGATCGGTTCTGTCCCTGGTGCTAGCTTAACCACAAATTCAATCTCTCTTTCTGGCAGTAACCCTGGCAATTCTTTTGGAAAGAAATTTGGAAACTCCTGTACCACTGCAATATCTTCCATTTTCAGCTCTTCAACTGTCGTATCCACGACAGTCGCTAAGTACCCTCGGCAACCCTCATCTAACAAACGAGCTGCTTCCGGCGATGAGATTAAGGAAATCGAAGGTCCTCCTCGATTCCCGACAAACTCGAAGCTCTTACCCCCTAATGGGTCAAACTGAATCGCCTTGCGATAACAGTCCATTTTAGCTCGTTGATTGGTGAGCCAATCCATGCAATTATCAAATCAAAATCATACATGGCTAAGACTAACAAATCAATTTTCCCCACTCTCTCACCAATCTCTAACTTGCACCCCGAACATTCCAAAGCAGCAATGACTTTATCTTTCAAGGGTTTAGATATGCAAATTGCCGATTCCAACAATACATGACTCAACCCTAGCATTCTAGCATATTGCTCGGCAATGAAGGAATGGGTTGCTCCTGAATCAAACAAAGCATAAGCAGGTTGGTCTTTGAGCAAGACCGTACCTGTGATCACGCCAGGCGCAGCTTTTGCCTGACCTTGGGTAATTGCGTACATAGTGCCCTGAGCTGGAGGTTTCTACTGTCCTCCTTGCGGTGCATTCTGAGGAGCATACCCTCCTATTTGTCTCATCGGTGGCAGTGGTGGCAACTAAGGTTGTCCTCTTTGCTTCTTTGGACAAAATCTGGCTATGTGGCCCTGTTGGCCACATTCGAAACATGAACTTGTCCTAGCTGGGCACGGTGTTGTCCCATGTCTTCTACCACACAAGCGACACGCATCATTCCTAATAGGTCCTAGCCTATTAAATCCACTCTTCTTGCTGGGCGGGCTTTGAAATCTATTTCCAAACATCGGCCTCTTCCCTTGGCGGATGTTGTCTCTGTGAGAGCTAAACCTCGATCCAGATGAGGCAGCTTTATCGTTTTGATCTTTCTCAATCTTCTGAGCTCTCCGATATATGTCATTATAAGTCTTCAGATCCAGGACTAAGGCGCTTCTCAAATCTTGCCTAAATCCATCTCTAAACCTCCTCGCTCGGTTCACAGGATTCTCAATTAACTCGGGGGCATATCGCGAAAGTTCAGCGAACTTCGCCTCATACTCATCAATAGATAGGGAACCCTAGCGAAGACGTTGAAATTCTGCCATCTTCACCTCTCTGGCAGTCTCAGAGAAAAACTTATCATTAAAGGCTTCACGGAAAGTGTTCCAGTCCTGAACAATGCCTTCCGGAAAGATCATTTCATGTGTTGTCATCCACCAAGTGTCCGCAACTCCCTCCAACTAGTAAGTTGCTAACATTACCTTCTCAGCCTCATTGCAAATCAGCAGTGCAAACGCCTTCTCAAGCTTTTGAATCCAGGAAGAAGCAGCTTCAGGGTCCCCAGACCCGGTAAACAACGGCGGATTTAACTTTAGAAAATGCTTCACCAACTTATGGATTGGTCTTGCAGCGACCACTATCTCCGGTGGATTTTCAACATTCACGGCGGCTGAAGCAACGGCAGGTGCGACTGCAAGTGCGACAACAGGTGCAGTAGCAGGGGCAACTCCGGTGGCGGTGACAAAGACGGTGGCTCCCGAGCAGCAGCTTCAACAGTAGCAGCTTGCTGATCCATTCTATTACCCATTGCTTCCATAACACGCAAGATCCCATCTACCTTGGGATCATTAGGGGTTGCTACCTCGACATCTACGACAGGTGGAATCATTCCACTCGCGCTAGCCTGTGCTGGCGCTCGACCACGTCTGCCTCAGGTTCCGACACGAGTCGGAGCTCTACCCCGAATAACGGCCCTACTGGTACTCTTTGCAAGAGTTCTCGGCTCTTGATCGCTCATGGTGTAACTTTACTCAACTAACAGCTGTTTCCAATTCAACATCAAATTAGAAACAGAGCGATCCAAACAACAAATAATTTTAGCACTCAGCTAACACAGACATGCACTAACATGAATTTAAAGGCCTTTCCTACTAACTATCCCATGGTTAACGCTCCTTATCACTCCAATCTTCAACTTCGCTCTGATACCATGAAAAGGGGATGTCACGCCCCGATCCTTGGGCACGCACACATCCTTCACACTTGGTTGATTTTATAATGCGATATCCCAGGATTATGTATCGCCGACCCTTTCATTTATTAAGCACATGCGGAAGCAGTTAAAATCCCCAGACAATAAAACGATGGGATAGAAAAGCAGGGCCATATTTTTCATATTGGAATTTATAACCAAACTTTTATACAAAACACAAATCACTTCATAACTATTCACATCAAAATGGATATCTCAAAAGAAGATAGGATCTCAATCCATCCAGGCCGTACTCAAGGCCCCTCTCAGGACTATCTTCTTCTTCCAAAAATCCTTCTCCTCATATCTCACTTCTGAGTTCTCCTTCATAGACTTCTCTTCTTCAGCTCCTCATCGAGGTCCTGAAATGATTTCCCCAAACTGGGATGAGACTACGTCTCAGCGAGTTCTACCCCACTAAGCCCGATTAGTAAACCATTATACTATAGGCTGCCTAAACACGCACAGGGTAGAGGACTTACCTTGGCCTCAGATCTCACCTGTAAGTCAGTACAATTCACAATAGGCACCCATTTACTTCAAATAAATCGAACCAGTCGATTACATGTCATACGAATCATTCTCCACGGAGGAGTATCTAAAAGCTAGGCCACGTGCATTCTCCAAGACGACATTCCAAGTCTCCGAGTCCACGTGCCTCGAACCTTGGGCCCACGTGCATTCTCTAAGGCGACCTCTTCGCCAAAGTGATACATCAAGTCACCGAGCCACGTGCCCTTTAGATGTTATTTCCGAATATTGGACCCTCGTGCATTCTCTAAGGCACTCATTTGCCAAGGTGACGCATCAGATCACCGAGCCACGTGTCCTTTTTACGATGCCCGGGCCCACGTGCCTTCTATTAGGTGCTATCTCACCAAAGTGATGCATCAATTCACCGAGCCACGTGCCCTTTTAGATGCCATTCCGGAACATCGGGCCCACGTGCATTCTCTAAGGCACTAGTTCACCAAAGTGACGCATCAGATCACCGAGCCACGTGCCCTTTTAGATGCCAAATTCTGTCACCGAGCCACTTGCATTCTCCAGGAGGACATACCGAGTCTTCGAGCCACGTGCATTCTCTCAGGCGACCTCTTCGCCAAGATGACATAATCAATCACTGAATTCACATGCATTCTCCAAGTGATATTCCAATTCACCGAGCCCACGTATTTCCTTTCAGGTGATTACCAATCTACTTTCAATACCGACAACCAATGCCCAACGACTTCTCAATCAAATAATTAAATCAACTCAACAAAGCGTTATAAATGCTAAATGACATACTTGGCCATTTACCAATCAACAATTCAATCTCAATCAATTCCAATCAATTTAGGGTAAATCCCCAAAATATCACAATTTATTTAATTCCACGCAACGTGGAGCTCAAATAAATAAACAGACTGTGCCACGACAATCAGCACAAGATTTCGGTCGTCGGCCATCAAAATCTTAATTTCCGAAAAATAAATAAATAATTAATTAATTTCGAAAATTAAATAATTGATATTAAAAATTCAATTGAGCTCAAAATAAAGCCCGATGAAATAATCGGACTTCACCACGGTCATCAGCATAAAATTTCGGTTTCGGACAATCTTAATTGAATTTTCGGGAAATAAATAATTATTTAATTTAATTCCGAAAATTAATATTTAAATACTAAAAATTCCACTTAGGCCCGAAAAGCCTAATTGAAGCCCACTAAGGGTCGGGAAAATCCCGAGGCACTTCCAATAATTAGTAGACCACGTCTACTTACTAATTGCGCAATCAATTTATCTAAATCGCATCACAATTGACTAATAATTGCTAATTTATTCTAATCTAACAACCTAAACATAATTAATTAAAAATAAACCAACCTTAAGCATAACTAGCCAACTAATCCGGGATTAGTGAGATTACTCACCAAATCGCGAGCAAATCGGATCAATCCAACGGGGCGATGCGAGGAACAACAAACTCCAAAGCGGGCCTCGGGTTCGGGGCCTAGAAACAGCCCAAAAGCGGGCCTGAACCAGCTGGAAACACACTTCGTGGGTTGCTGTTCTTGGCTGGCCGGAGCTAGTCTGGCGGCCAAAACAGCAAGGCAGGGTCGGCGAAGGGTGAGGGGGACGCGGGGGAGGTCTGGCGGGGTCGAACGACGGCCGGAGGTGGCCGGACGGGGGCTGGACAGAGGCGAACAGGGTTGAGTAGAGTTGGATCGCGCGGGGGAGGGACGGCAGGCGCAAGCGGCGCACAGGCGGCGAACGGCGGACGCGTGGCGTGCGCGGGCGTGTGGTGCGGCGGCGGGACGGGGGCGAGTGGCAAGCTGCAGCTTCGCTCGAGCTTCGCTTCTAGTTCGCTTGTTCAAACGTGCGAAGGGGAGAAGGAGAGAGAGTGCGAGAGAGAGAGAGAGAGAGAGAGAGAGAGAGAGAGAGAGAGAGAGAGAGAGAGCGAGAGAGAGAGAGAGAAGTGGGAGATAAGTATTGACCGGTCAAAAGGGAAGAGAGAGAGGGAAGGTAGGCGGTGGGGGAAATCGCACGAGGGGGAAAGGGAGAGGGGAGAGAAGAGAGAGAGAAAAGAGAAAAGAAAGAAAAGAAGAGAGAGGGAGAGAGAGAAATAAAATATTACCTTTATACTTATTTTATTTCATTTCTCTTTCCCTTTCTATTTTCTTTTGGTCTTCAATTTTCTTCCGATAATTTCTTTATTGAAATTTCGGACTCGTCAACAATTTGACGGACAATGAGATAGGATCTTAAAAATAAGAATAATGACGCGCTTAAAATTCGATTCCCGAAATCGAGTTCAATTTCGTGGTTAAAAATCGATCATACGTGATTTTAGCCCAATCCAACTAGTTAGGTAGCTTTTAGGAATTTTACAGCTGATACATCCCTTAACGGTTTTACCCAATAAGTTAGTTAACTCGTGAGTGATCAGCTCAAAGAAAAATGGCCATAGGCACATCGACGAAATGCCCATTTCACTTTATCGAAACGGGGTCGAATTTCAGAATGTCACAATGAGTGAATTGATGTCTCGTGAATATTTCCACGAAAGAAACCTCGTATGTGATTCCTAATTGAGGTGACCAATAGTATGATCTGCTGAGGTTGGCCAAACCAAGGCAATGGAAGAGTCAAGGCAAATGTTGTGATCCTACCGAGCTGGGCCAAGGTAGCAATTTGAAAGGATGCTGGTGTGGAAGAATACCTAGATTAAAGGGGAGCAAGCTTGACATAGATGACCCACTCATGAAATATAGATTTTTTGAGGTGCACGTATGAGGGTGTCATGAGAAAAAAGTCCCACATTAAGGAAGTGATGTAAAGTGGAGAAGTTGATATAATCTTAGTGGATCCAACTAAATATGTTTACGGACTCAAACTTAGCATCTTCCTAAGTGAATATATCAGGCTTCCACTCTATCTCCCAACAATTAGAATATTTTCATACACACGTGTGTCTATAAATATAAATATATAAATATATTTAATATATAATTCAAACACATAAAATATTCACAAATGTGTCTACGCATCCAATGAACTGAAGATAGGCATTTAAACAACAAATCAAAATCAGCACCAAATAAAATTTATCACGTCATTCAAAGCCAGTACATCACATTCCACGCTATTTACCTCTCCAACGTTGCGGAAGCAGGCTGGAATGTTCCTGAATTCCGCGTGTTTGGGTCACACTGCTCTGCTTTTTCCAACATGCAAATGCTTTTACAAGACTAATGTTTTAGCTTGTATGTAATTAGCAATCTCAGCCTTTGACATTTCAACTCCAAGACAAGTTATGCTGTTTCCGAGGACATTCCTCAAAAGAAATAATCTAAGAGACTTCAACCATTGGGCTCGGACTCTTGTATTATATTTGTTAAGTAAAATGATCTCCTTTCTACCCCAAAACAAAAAATTATGAAATGACCTAGATAAATTTATTAAACAGGTGATAATCTCTCAAATCTTGGATCTTTGCATTCCCATTTACAATTTAATAGTGATCTCGTGAAGCTTTACAGAATTCAGTCAAGCTTAATAGATAAGCAAACTGGGTGTACATTATTGGCTTAGTGGCTGTCAAGTTCTTTCAACTTTATTTTATTTAATATTAATGTTTCAACTAAATTATAATGGAAAAGTTGGAGCATTGTGCACATGCCTGGATACAATATTAACAAACTCCCATGCGTTGTCATAAGCTTCACACCTGTGCAAGTACTGCGACTAAATAAGAGCGAGATATATAGAAAGAATTGATAAAAAGACAAAAAAGAAAAGAAAAAAAAAAGAAAGGATATATATCTTGTTTTTAGTGCCTAAGTTGCATGGATGTAAAATGGATAAAATGAGCAGATGGAAAATTGGTTGTGAGCTTTGACTTAATAAACAAACATGTGCAAAAGGTCCACTTGTTACTTGGAATCTCTAATTTGCTAGTAGCGTTGAGGTGCATATGTGAGAGGGTTTGCCAAAAAAAGTCCACATTGGAAATGTGTTGTAAAATAGGGCAATTAATAGAATCCTAGCTGGCCTTTAACTCACCTATTTACTTTTTTGAGATAAGATGGATTTAATTAGATATGTTGACGAGCTCGAATTTGACTTCTTCTTTAATGATCTCCCTAAAAGTGAAGGTATCGAGCTTTTGCTGCATCTTCCCATAAGTGATCTCAAAGAGAATGATTTGGATGGGTTGGGCCCAACGTGGGTTGATCGGCATCTGATGGATATCTTAGAAAAGGAATATTAGATGTGACTCTTGCTCAAGGTAGAAGATAATGCGTTCTTATTAAGCTTGGTCGGGCCAAGACGATCGAGGAGGAGCCAAGGAACAGACATTGCAATCCTGCCGAGAGGTGCACGTGAGGTGTTACGCTAAGAAAGTCTCAAATTGAAGATGTAACGTAAAGTGAAGCAATTAATATTACTTTTGCTACGCTTCTTAACAATTAGAAATGTATATCTTTCACAAGCACCGCATGGTTTCCTTTATACTAAAGGAACCCCTCACCAAATCAACTGAGAATAGGCATTTATATAAGTGGACCAAATTCAATCCCAAATAAAAAATAAAATAAAAATATCACATCCAAAATTTCGTAAACCAATCTTAGATCACAAGAAAAGTTATGTCGTTTCTGAGGACATTCCTCAAAAGATATGATCAAACAGACCAATGAGCTCGAAATCAATATTATCTCCTTTCCATCCATAAACAAAAAAGAAATTAATGATCTAGAAAAACTAATTAAACCGGTAATGATCCATCTGAAGGTACTTTGCTAAGTTCTTGTTTGTTTATCGCGCATCTGCAAGTCCGCTATGATTGTCGTCAAACCTTGGCCTCTTTGCGTTCCCATTTGGGATATAATAGTGATTTCATGAAGCTTTCCAGTTGTTAGTTATGCTTGACAAAATAAGTAAATTGGCTTGGTGGTTGTCTAGTTCTTTCAATCTCACTTTATTTTAAATGTCAATGTGCTAACTAAATTGAAATAGAAAAGTTGGAGCATTGTGTACATGCCTAGATAAAATATCAACACAGTCCCACGCTTAATCATAAGCTTCACACTGGAGAAAGTACAAGTAAGAGCGAGATGGATGAGACAAATTGATAAAAGGCAAGGGAAAAGTGTATATATATGGATCTAAAATAAATAAAATCAGCAGATGGAAAATTTGGTTATGAGCTTTTCGACTAAACAAACAAACATGTACGCGTGGTGCACGGAGTGTTATGCAAAAGAAGACCCACTTTTATAATGTGGTGTAAAATGGAGCAATTAATGATTGCCTATAAAAAAAAATTATCAAAAATTGCTTTTTAAGAGAATGCCAATCTAACCGGATATGTTGACATGCTCAAATTTCAGCTCTCTCTTAACAATCTCCCTATATGATGGTATTGGGCTTCCATTGTGCCTCCTGACAAGTGGTATTAAACTAATGGTTTGGACGGGTTGGGCCAACATGTGTGGATAATCGTTTGGTGAATATCTTGAGGAAATATATTTTGGATGTGACTCGAGGTGGCAGATAATGTGTTCTTGTTGAGCTTGGCCAAGCCAAAGCAATTGAGGGAGAGTCAAGATAGATGTTGTACTACTACCGAACTTGGCTAAGCAAAGGTGGATATTTGAGTTGAGATAATATCAATGTGAAAGAATACCTAGATTAAGGAAGAGTGGGTCTAACACAAAAGGTTCATACTTGAGGGGAAGATTTATCAAGGTGCACATGTGAGGGTGTAATGCAAAAGAAGTCCCACATTGGTGATATGGTGTAAAGTGGAGCAATCATTATTCTTGTGGGTCTAATCAGTTATTTTGAAGGATTCAGATTTGAACTCTCCCTTGACAGTCTCCGTAAGTAAAATATTGGACTGTGCCTTCCAACAATTAGAAAGGTATATCTTTCATAAACAGCAAATGTACAGCATCAAATAATAATTCATCACATTAACAATTTTGTTGTTCACATCATTCTTAAAGCAAGTACATCATATTCAATTTTAGCAGGAAAAAAAATAATATGTCACATTCAAAGTTCCAAATAATATAATCTCTATCAACATCATAAGTTCTTTATTTATCTCTAGTATGATGTAGCCCAAGGCCGGCTACTCAGACAATAGAATCGAGAGAGTGACTTGCACGCGCCGAAATTTAGTCACAATATTGAGCAGAAATTTCTATTCTGCTAGTTTGGGAAAGGGAAAATGTCACAAATGGTCCTTATACTATTACTTATTGTGCAATTTGGTCCCTGAACTTTCGATTGGCTCAATTTGATCCCTGAACTATTAATAAATGTCCGATTTAGTCCTTCGTTACTATTTATTTTTATTTTTTGCTTCTTCTCTCTTCCCTTCGTCGGCTCGCCTTGCCGAAAGCTGGCTTCCCTCCGCCGGCTCCGGCAGAGGGAAGAGAGAAGAAGCAAAAAAAAGAAGAAGAAAAACAATAATGAAGGACTAAATCGGATCTTTATCAATAGTTCATGGACCAAATTGAGCCGATTGAAAGTTTAAGGACCAAATTGAACCTTTTATCAATAGTTTAGGGACCAAATTGAGCCGATCGAAAGTTCAGGGACCAAATCGGACATTTATCAATAGTTTAGGGACCAAATTGAGCCAATCGAAAGTTTAGGGATCAAATTACACGTTAAGTAATAGTATATGGACCATTTGTGACATTTTCCCTTTGGGAAAATGAACATAAATTTGTCGATTCATATCAGAATGACCTGATTTCAAAACCCAAAGAATAGAGACTTGAAAATATAAAACTTTCATGTTTTGAGTTTTCTCAAATAAGAAATATAGGCTTGTTGATTTTTTATGGAAGTGAGCAAAACGAGATTGGACAGAATGAAGAAGGGTAGAAACTTCAATGGTTGCTCTTCTACACCCCCAAGAAAGCTAAAATGGCATTAATTCTTCGAGATTGATGGCTGCAACTCTTCATGAATGTAGGCTTTAAAAGTCCCGACTCTTCAAGTATAGAGTAAAAACTCTTATAGGTTTTCAAGAGGTTTGAACTTTTCAAGGTTCAAGGGAAATGCACTAAACTAATTTCATTAATCAAATTCAATCTCTCTTTTCTTTTCTTTTTTTATAGAGACTTGATGACCTTTATAACACAACAAAAGAAGAGCAAAAGACTAGACTTAAACTTAGAATCTAGACATTTATGTACATAGAAACTAGAAACATTTAGAAAACTAGGCGCTGTTAAGGTTATGTTCATTTCACGGAAAATAACTTCCGAGAAAACGTTTCCCAAATTTTCTAACGTTCATTTCATAGAAAATAAATTGGTTGAGGGAAAACATATCACATGAAGGAAAAAAATGTTCTAAGACAAGAGAAAATGTTTTCCACTTTTGAAAAAGAGAACATTTTTCACACCTTCTTTCACCTCACTTTCTTTCATCATATACATTTTTGGGAAAATTCCAAATAAAGGTCTGAAGTGCCCTTATGTTCTTAAATAAAGGCTTGAAGTGGATTTTGTTTCAAATAAATGCCTGAAGTGCCTTTATTTTCTCAAATAATGGCCTAAAATAAACCTTATTTCAAATAAAGGTTTGGAGTGCATATATTAGTTTCAAAGAATGGCCTGAATTCACCAAATGTAAAGGATTTTGTCTTTTTGTTTTTTTTATTTTTTAATTTTTTTTTTTTCTTTCTTTTTTTCTTTTAAATTTTTTTTTTTTTAAAATAGAAAGAAAAGAAAACATAGGCCGGAGGGAGCTGATGGCCCATTAGCAACGGGGCTGTGGCGAAGGTTAGTGGGGTCATCGGCACTTGGGAGGGCCAACGACGGGGGTCGACCGAGAGATGAGGGCTAGGTGGGAGAGGACGACAACCTTCTCCTAGATCTAGGCAAGGGTCGCCCACCTCGCCCGATCCGGGGGGCAAAGGTCGCCGATCGTTGCACAGGCCCAACACCCCGCCCAATGCCACCGACCTCTAGGGATGCTAGGTGGAGGTCGAGGTCACCTCGCTAGCGTTGAGCGAGGGCAGCTCTCACCAAATTCAACAAGGGCAACCCTAGCTTGGGCTGGCAAGGGCGAGGGTTACCTCAGCGACAGTGAGCGAGGGCAATCTCCGCCGGCCATTGATAGCCATGTTCGGGAAAGGAAAAGAAAAAGGAAAAAGGATGAAAAAAAAAATTTAAAAAAAATTAAAATATAACTACAATTTTTTTGACCAAAATACCCATTCTCTAATGGTTGGAAGAGTCACCATCGGCCCAGCCAAAGGCCTTTATTTGAGATGATTTAGCCAATTCAGGACTTTATTTGAAACAATTTGGTCACTTCATGCCTTTATTTAAACAATGTCCATTTTAGGCCCTTATTTAAGAAAATTAAGGCACTTCGGGCCTTTTTGAAATTTTCCCTATACCTTTTACTTTTATTATTTATTTTTCTTTTTTTCCTTGTGTTTCTTTTTTTTTTATTATTCTTCTTCATTAGTCGATCGTTCACCACAATGGCAGCTGGTGCCTAGCCACAGGAGAGCTGGAGCCTCATCGGTCTATGGCAAGGGTCTAGCTCACCTATGTTTGGTTGTCGACCACCACCATGGCCAACAACCGACCAATGAAGAAGGAGAAAAAGAAAGAAAATGCAAAAATAAAAAATAAAAACGAAAGGAAAGAAAAATAATTAAAAAGTATAATGATAAAAAAATTATTGACATTGATGCAAGAAGGAAAAGATTTTTTTTTACCGAATAGCAAAAAAAAATATATTCTAACTCATTTTTAGGTTTCAGCCGAACACTAAAAAATATGGTGATTTTCTTGAAAGATGACATCCTAGGAAACATATTCGAAACACTTTATTTTATGCAAAACGAATGATCCTAATTGTACAACATTGTCAATGCTTGTGGCCATCCCAAAGTGTCTCGATGCATGAGAATTGACAAAGTATTTATGGCAAAGACAAAGATAAGGCCTTTTCGATGAGGGACTTTTTGATGAGAGTATCATCAAAGTATTTCGTCGGCCATTGGTGAGGGTTGAAAATCCAAGCAAGGGCCTTTACGCCCTCGTCATCCATGGAGAAGGGGGCGGCATTCTTCGCCAGCCAAGAGTGAGGGCCTTCGTGCCCTCATTGGCCATAGGCAAGGGTGCAAAGGCCCTTGCTCATGGCGGGCAAGGGCTGCGATGCCTTGGGTGATGCCGTCATGGCCCTCACCTAAATTTAGGCGAAGGCCTGAAGCCCTCGCTTCTTGGATCTATGCAAGAGCTGCCGCACCCTCCCCTACCACAATCAAGGGCCGCCGTGCCCTCGCCTGTGGGCGCAGAGGCCTTTGTCGGCCAATGGGCAAGGGTCTCGACCCTTGCCTGGATCTAGGCAGGGCTAACACCCTTGTGTCACGGTCCGTGAATCCTCTCGTACTCGTGACACTTGTGAGTGGGACTTGGGGTTATCTGGTGAAGAGTGTAAGGCAGAAGGATAGAACACAACTGGTCCGTGGGAGTGGCATCAGGACGGTTGGTGCTAGGAGTTCTAGGATAGAAGGATTATATTACTCAGGAGCTTTGAAAACAGGGTAGGCCTCCCGTGCACAAACTGGTTAGGAGCTGATGCCGCTTTCTTGACGAGGCCATGGCAGGCCGAAACCAGTTGTTGTATCTAAAGAGATTTGCTATCTCATTCGATGGACTAGATGCCCGAGCGACGCTAGGCGTGGTAGCATCTTGTACCAAGAAGTATTCACCGTATTGTTCGTGGAACAGTTACAGAAGGAAGGCTGGCCTGGCGAATTCCGCTCGCTAAGCGCCCGCAAGTCGTTCCGAGGCCAAAGAAACTTTCGACTTGTGACAAGGGGTACCAAAGCAAGAATCCCTCCAGTAAGTGAGTGAGTCGAAGAATCGGACTCCTCACTCAAGTGTGAGTCGAACTGATAAGTTCTAGTGGATGGGTACTAGGACGAGTCGGTTTCTTGCCGAGCGGAAAGCGAGTTAGAGAAGAATTGAATCTTCACTGAATAGGGATAACGTTCTTGGATCGATCGGTGAAATCGAAGAATAGGTCTACTATCACGTTTTCAACAAGGAAAGAACCTCCATCCGGTTTGCTAGGGTCAAAATGCTGGTTAGGCGGAAATGGTGCTATCAAAAGATGCAGTTGGCGAAAATGCCACACTTGCCAGAAAGCATAGGTGACTGAGAAGGGCTGAGATCAAAAGAGGCTATCGATGAAGCAAAACCTGTTTTGTTGGGCGAGTGTGACCATTCGATGTGAATTCCCAAAAGTGGCACATCAATGGTTAAATGACGCAAGGAAGCGACATAACAGATCGCAACAAGGGCGTTGCAAATTAAGTGGGGGAGAATGTCACGATTCGTGAATCCTCCCGTACTCGTGACACTTGTGAGTGGGGCTTAGAGTTACCTGGTGAAGAGTGTGAGGCAAAATGGTAGAACACAATTGGTTCATGGGAGTGGCGTCAGGATGGTTGGTGCTAGGAGTTCTAGGATAGAAGGATTATATCACTTAGGAGCTCTGAAGACGGGATAGGCCTCCCGTGCACAAACTGGTCGGGAGCTGATGCCGCTCTCCTGACGAGGTCATGGCAGGCCGAAACCAGTTGTTGTGCCTAAAGAGATCTGCTGTCTCATTCGATGGACTAGACGCCCGAGTGACGCTGGACGTGATAGCATCGATATGAAGAAGCATTCGCCGTATTATTAGTGGAACAGCTGCAAAAGGAAGGCTGGCCTGGCGAATTCCGCTTGCTAGGCGCCCGCGGGTCGTTCCGAGGCCAAGGAAACTCTCGACTTGTGACACTTGTCTGTGGCTTACGAGGGCACAGCGACCCTCTCCAATGGTCGACAAGGGCGTGGGGGCCCTTGCCTAAGTAGCCTATGGCAGGCAAGATCACGACCAAGGGGTAAGGAGAAAGAAAAAGAAAAGAAATAGAAAAGAGAAAAAAAAAGAAATAAGAAATAACTAAAAATCTAAATAAATATTAAAAATTATAAAATTTGTCCACGTAGGACTGTCGGCAGCCACTGTCATGCCTCAATCCTCGAGCACATGCCCATCCGTCGGTGGTCGATAAAATTTTGTGACTTTCCAAGATGAGTTGCCGATCCTTTCATTTTATTGCACATGCGGAAGCGAATAAGAAATCCCCGACAATAACCATCTCAAGATAGAAAAGCAGGACAACATATTCTCAAACAAAACATGCTTTTAATTGCACATTGAGTTAGTACAAAAGCTTACAACCACAAGACTCCAAAGACTTACTCTTAAAAGATGTCCTATCTGACCTACACTTCACTTTAGATCATCTCAGCTCGGCTTCAGGTCCTCCATCCTAGGGTCTTGAAAAGTTAAGCCCACGACGGGGTGATATATAAATCTCAGTGAGTTCACGCTCTAAATCCGATTAGGAAGGTAATACACCTAGAGGCGTCCTAACCACACAATCATACAACCATAGGGACTTACCTCGTCTCAGTTCCCTCATGCGCATCAGTACAATTCATATCACACATAAATGCAGTAATAACACTCGATTCGATGGAGTGTCTCAGATCACATCTCCGTCAATCACCACTTCTCAATCTATCATGCATTTGACAATCAATCATGCCATCCATCAAGTCTACCACAGAAGTCCCGATTATGAGACCAAATCGTTATGACACGTCACATACCATACCACACAATTTCATCCAATAATTCCGCGCATTTAACTCATTCAATTACTCACTCTAGTTGATCCCGGTCACACAACGAATCTATCCATCACACAGCGGATTTATCCGTCACACAGCAGATCTAATTGTCACAAAGCGGATCTATCCATATCACATCAGATATATCCAGCACACAGCAAACCTAACCGTCACATAGTGGTTTTATCCGTCACAAAGCGGATTTGCCTGACACACAGTGGATCTATCTGTCACATAGCGGATTTATCTGGCACATAACTAGGCGTTGTCTCACCCCATCAAACACGACAATGTCTACCTCAAGACGGTTTTCCACATGAAAGCATCATTCACCCAACACACAGCAAGAAACAAATTCTCTTAACCAACACACGATTATCCACTCCCGGCCAAGGACATTGTGTTTCACACTTAAATTTCTCAATTAAAATAATGTCCTAGCTCATTTTGGTCATGTTAAAAATACTCGATAAAAATAATCGTGTGCAGATACACGGTCGGCCTGAGTCAAAAATATAATATATTTCTTTTAGAAAATCCCACTATTTAACATAGTCTATAAAAACATTTTCGGCGTTGTAAACCGACGCCCGGTAATTTCTTATTTAATAATTGAAATTACTTAATTTTAGGATAAATACCCAAAATTATAGTTTCCACTCAATTTGTACAATTCAACACTCAATTGCAGAAATTAACCACACCATTGCAATCAGTATAAAATTCCGGTCACCGACTATCCCGATCTAATTTATGGAAAATAATTTAATAATTAATTATTAAAATTAATTCAATAAATACAAACTTAGGCTTAAAATTGCTAATCTAACCACCTATTGAGCTAATTAAATTATCCTAACCATTCTAACTACAAGGCTACACAATTAACTAATTGAAATTTCTAACCACCTAAATCACTAATCTAACTAGCATAATTTAATTACACAAACTAATAACTACACTAATTTAAGCTTAATTCAATCTAAACATTCCTTAGACGTCATTAGCCTACTAAGTAGAGTTTAGTGCATAAACTCATTGGTTTACTGTGAAAACCAATTCACCGTGACGGTGACGCGACGATGGCCGAAACTCGGGTTTGTGGTGGCATCGACGAAAGCTCGGACTGGGCCTAAAATCGGCTCAATAAATCTCAGCCCAATCTGAGATTTGTTCTTGATTTGGGCTGGAACGAAGTTGGGTTGGGCTTGCGAAACTTGCTGTATTGGACTGAAGATGGGCTGCTGGGCTGGACCGCTGAAGATGGGCTGCTGAGGTGAATTCGTGGGCCGTAGCTTGGCTTTGATTGGAGCAGCTTCGGGCGGAACTTGGGCCGGAGACGCGGCTGCAAATGGACCGGATTGCTAGGCTTGTGAGCTGAGCAATCCGAAGCAGCAAAGGAGGCCATGCTGGGGACGCGCGGGTAGGCCGACTGAAACTGCTGGCGTGGGTTGAAGCTGCTGCAGGCGTTGGACCGATGAAGACGCACAAAGGTGGAGTTGCTTCGTTGGCGTGAGCTGCTTCTGTCGATTGGTGGTGCTGCAACGTTGACTGGAGGAAGCAATGACCGAATGAAAGAATCGGCGGAGTGGCTTCGTGGCAGCGGGGTCAACACCTCAAATTTTGCTCGAGGAAGTTGACTCGGTTGGGGACGCCTGGCAGCAGCAAAGCAGAAGCTGTTTCGGTGGATGAGATGGGCAGATTCGGTGGAAAGAAGAATCGGTGGTGGTGGAGCAGAGGAGGCAGCAGATGGTGGGGCGAGCGTGAATTGCAGGGTGAACTCGAGCTTTAAGAGAAATGAAAGTAGCTGCTGCGGAGGGGGAGTCGGTGTGCGAAAGAAAGAGGGAAGAGAGGGACGGTCGAAGAAGACGGGAAAATAGGAGAAAAGTCCAAGAGAAAATATCTAATTCATCGTTAGATGTCCAAAAAGTATTTCAAGCTTATTCTCATGTCCCTAATTCTTTCTTGCCCTTTTAATCCACAAACAAATCAAATTGATATCAAATGTTGCACCCCCACCATAGCTCCGAATTTCTCCATTTAAGCTTCAATTTCTCTAACAAATTCCCCAATTGAGGTCTAATTTTGTAGAAGAAAAGGCCTGCACAATTTCTACAAGTCCCCATCACCAAATGACTCGATTTGAAAACCAAAAACTCTATTTAATTTGGCCAACCCAAATTTTTGTTCATTTCTGAATTGTTCGAAATGATTTTCCGTAAAAATCCTGAACTCAACGAAATTTCTCTAAAAAACAAGATGACATCCTATAAATGAACTGTGACAAGCTCGAACGTTTGATTTCTGAAACCAAATTCAATTTCGTGATTAAAATTGACCGAACGCGATTTTAGTCTAATCCGACCTACCGGGTAGTTTTTAGGGATTTTACCGCGGTTATATCCCTTAACGGCTTCACCCAATAGATTGGTTAACTCGTGAGTGATCAGCTCAGAGAAAAAAGACCATAAGCGCGCCAAATGCCCATTTCATATATTTGAGATGGGGTCGAAATTCAAGATGTCCATATCAACAATTTTCTAGCTTAAATTGATCGGATAGACTAAATTGGTACTAATGTGAAAAGATTTATAACTTTTTTGGCACTTTTCCCATCTTAAATGTGTGAAAGCTCAAGAAAGATAAGTTTCGGCAAAATATCGCCTTGAGGAAAGTTATATTGAGAGTTATATGAATCTTTGCACAAAGGAACCAATATATATATATATATATATATATATATATATTATATAATACAAATGATGATTAATAATAAGAAAGTATATTTTCCTAATTTAGGTGAATCAATTCTAATCTTAGATTGATTCAATTATCACTATGAAAATTCAAGAGAGATATCTCTGAGTGATCTTCCTTGGAGAGGAAGTTGTGTTGATTCTAAAATCTCTTGGGTGATCTTCCTTGGAGAGGAAGTTGCGGTGATTCTTGGATGATTCTGAATTATTCCTCTTAGTTGGTAGTGTTTCCTTTGACAAAATGCATGTTGATCTTCTGAATTATTCCTCTTAGTTGGTAGTGTTTCCTTTGACAAAATGCATGTTGATCTTCTTGGCTGAACGAATTGGTCTTGAATACGGGTTGCATCATAGTATTATATACCACTCTCTTTACTTTTCAACATTGTGGAAGCATGCAATAATCTTCTTTAATCCCACGCGTTTGTGTTTACTTTTCAACTCTTTACTTTTCAACGCTGTGGATGCACGCAAGAATCTTCTTTAATCTTCTTTAATCCCATACGTTTGTGTTGACTTTTCAACTCTTTGCTTTTCAACATTGTGGAAGCGTGCAAGAATCTTCTTTAATCCCACTTGTTTGCATCGCTGCTCTGCTCTTTCCAAGCAGGTAAATGCTTTATAAGACTCATGTTATAGCATCTTATATATGGTTAACAATCTCAACCTTTGACATTCCAACTCCAAAAGAAGTCTAGTGAAATAAAAAGATAGATCGTGTATGGACTGAAAGCTTGAAGTAACTCCACCCATGACAGGAGCATAATCACTTTAGGTCATTACCGGAGCGATTTCGATTTCACCGACAGGATGGGAACAATGCCATCGATCACAAGCCTGAGAAGAAGGTCGTTATCCCTGCCATCGCATCAACAAGCTTCCTTAGCATTTGAAAGAAGACATCAAGAGGGGAGGCTTTATGAAGCGTCGCTCGGTGGGTGCGTCAAGTCACTAGCTCAGTTGCTGCAAGAAGACCGACTCATCCTGGCTCGGCCATCAGTCTCTTGCTTTGACGAGACGCCATTGCATGTGGCCTGCATGCTTGGTCATGTACACTTTGCCAAGGCTCTTTTGGCTCATAAAAAGGATTTGGCTATGGAGTTGGACTCGCAGGTATGTCAAAGCGAAAACCTCGGTTTGTGTTTGTTTGATATCCTTTTGTCAAATCAAACTGAACCCAGTCATCCTCGCGAATCATATAATCGATGGAGTGGCAAGGGTTTTGATTCGGTTTTTGCAAGTTTTAGGCTTTTGGCTATGTGCAACGTAATTTATTAACTATATTTGCATGGGTTCTATATAGATCAGACAATCTTGCTTGTCAAATAAGATATCGTACATGTACTATCACATTTTGTTTTCCAGTTTCCTTGATCTGTGAGAAATCAAACCCATCATATATGACAAGGAAATTAACAAAAAAATTCAAATAGAAATCAAGTCATAGATTTCCAAGTTATTTCAACTTGAAAGATCTTAGTTATTTCAACTTGAAAGATCTTACACACACCAGTGAATTATATATATATATGCTCCATAGCTAAGCACTTTACTTTCGCAGGGACGTACGCCTCTTCACTTGGCATCTATGAATGGATACGTAGAAATAGTGAGGGAATTGTTACAATCAGACAACTTTGCATGCCTTGTCCATGACAAAGATGGGAGGACCCCACTTCATCTAGCCACGATGAAGGGCCAAATCAATGTCGTGAAAGAGCTGGTGAAGGCAAGACCAGAGGTGGCCAAGCACAGGGTGAGCCATGGCCAAACCGCTCTCCATCTAGTAGTGAGGCATAATCGTTTGGAGACTCTGAAAGTCCTAGTGGAGATGGTGAGATACGGTGATTTGGTGAATGCTCAAGATGATGAGGGTAATACCATTTTGCATTTGGCCACAGCAAACAAGCAAATAGAGGTAATCCTTTTTGCTTCGAATTGCTTCGAAATTGTGCGACGTCAGAGATTGCATTCCAATTGAACATTTTGTGAAGATAAAATCTAGCCCATTCTCATTTTTCTATAGATTCTACATTCAAACTTTAGTGGATAATATCAATTGAAGAAACTTATAAGAAATATCTTTGTTTGTTGTTTCTTTTATAACTGATAAGAAGCTCATCTTTTTGTGCAGACAGTGAAATATCTGCTTCAAAGAAGCGAAGTGGATGTGAACACAGTTAATAGAAATGGCTTCTCTGCTCTGGATATAGTGAAATATTTTCCAAAGGATTTCAAAGTCATTGAATTGAGAGAACTGTTAGTACATGCTGGAGCTCTGAGAGCCATCAGATTCCTTGCATCAACAACTCACCAAGCAAATGTTGATAACACAAATGAGGAGAATTCAATTGTTGTAGTTGACCTAGCATCTGTAGAACCTCCCTCGACCAATACTCCTCCTGTAGAGGCGGTTCTGCCACTGTCTTTATCGAGTGAAATCCGGAAGCAGGAGGAAGACAAACACAAGAAATGGATCAAGAAGAAGCGCGATTCTCTGATGGTAATGCTTTAGCTAGATGTCTTGGAGTATTTGCCGATAACTTAGATCAAATTGATCATAGCTCATAGCTAATTAATTTAAACTCTCTGTTTCTTTCATGAAAAATAGATGATTCACAAATTATTTTCCTAAAAATGATCATTTGTGTTGTTTAAAATAAATAGTTATGCTTTCTTAAAAATATTTTCTACATATGTACTAAATTGCTCATAATTAAATAGCTATGTAGAGAAAGAAGATGAGTAATTACAATAATAGAAGGCTTATGATTAAAAAGAAAAAGAAAAACAAAGGGTAATATAAGAAATCTAATAATGAGAAGAGATGAAACAAGTTGATGAATATTTAAGAAAGTAATGGTACTCAAGAAAATCTAAATGTGAAGCAATTGGCTGATTTTCTTCAAATATCTATACTAATGCATAAAGTAAAGAGAATTTCTAAAAGACTCAATCTTTTGTCTTCTCCAAATATTCTCAACAACTTGGAGTCTGTTTGGTAACAATTTTGTTTTCAAGAATAATTTATATTTATAAATGATTTTTTTTTAATTTTGTTCTTTGAACAAGTTTCTTAGTATTTGAATACATCTATTAACTACTGTCCAAAATTTCTATTCCCGATATAGAAATGTGTTTGGTAAGACCTTAAATTCTTTTGTGATTTAGAAGTTCTTTTAATTTTGTAATAATTTTATTATATTTTTTCTTTTCTCTTTTTTCCTTTTTCTTCTTCTCCTTCTTCCTCTTTGGCCGGTAGCCACCAACTGGCCAAATGAGGGTTGGCAACCTCGTCGGAGCATTGCCAACCCCGACAAGGCCAAGCATTGCCAGTCGAGCCTCATCGGCGGTTGGGTGAGCTCGGCCTCACTTAGACCTTGCCAACACCGAGCGGCGTCGGGCGATGCCACCCGGCGTTGGCGAGCCTCATCGGCGGCTAGAATATAAGTGTGTTTTATTTTCCACACATTTAGTTATTGGTTTTGATTTTCTTTCTAACAACAATAGCAACCTTTATAAAAAGATGTTCAAATTTCGAAATATATTCATTGTTTTCTCATATATGTATATATTCATACACTTAATTTTTTCATAATTTAATCCATGAGCTCTATTTCTGTAGAGAGCTCGCTACAATTTTCTAGTCTTTACATAAGTATAGGAAAAATCATCAATTGAATTTGTGCATTTGTTGGAAATAACTTCGACTAGATGATCTTCGTATGTATAAATATAGTCGAAACACTATTTCTTCACTCACAATCTAAAACTTTCTTTCACGTCACGATAGATAACTGCCACCGTGATCGCAGCCATGGCTTACCAAGCCGGCATTAGCCCTCCCGGTGGTGTGTGGGACAACGATCAAAAAGACAACAACGGCGCCATCTTATACTACGCAGGAACACCGATAATGGCTGCAAACGATCCAGAGGGTTACCCGATGTTCTGGATATACAACACCATCTCTTTTCTTGCATCCCTTAGCACGATCTTCTTGCTCATAAGTGGCTTCCCTTGGGGAAGAAGGTTCTGATGTGGATTCTGATGGCCACAATGTGGGTGACCATCATTTTCACGGCGCTGACTTACCTCCAGTCCATGCTGGCCTTCTTGAACGTGCAAAGGGAATTTGAAGACAGGCCGTCGACCAAAGCGGCTAGCCCACCCACCCAAGCAACCACCCAATCACCGATCCCAGGGGCTGAGGTCTTCATGTATGTTTGGCTCTGCGCTGTAGCCGTTCTTTTTCTATTTCACATTGTTCGATACCTCATGATCGTCCTCCGAAAGATCCGCAAAAGCTCAAGAAGTGGATATCAGGATGTGTGAGTTGGTGCAGATCTAGGGGCAATATCAAGATCTAGTGTATTCATCTGGTGGGACAAAGGATTACTGCATAGTCTTGATGCCTATGTTCTTTCTAACTCAATCCCTATGTCATAAGATCATTCTGACTACCGCTACTTGTGCAAACAATTTAATGAGACTACTAAACCAAACACAGAGTCGATCTTGCATTATTCTCGAGCTCTCCTCATCAGAGATGTCTCGGCCACGTAGCCGAATCTTTCTAAAGAGAATGGGAAGGCCTGGCCACAAAGTAATCTGATCTACTCTTACGTATGCCGCAAATTAGTAGGTAAAAGCAACATTGGGCCATTCTATGATTTGTCTCACACAGCTTCACCATTCTCTTTCCAATCACACCAAACAACCGAACCCACCTTCCTCAAAAGCATCCGCACTTCTTTTATGCTTCCTTCATATTCTTCTCCAATGCTGATAGATGTCCAAAAGCCATCTGATCAAAGCTACTGAGCCTCTCTGTCTGATCAATTTCAACCCAATGGCACCAAACCATAAGGCAGTCGCACCATTTACATTAACTTCCTACACTATCTTTCCTGCCTAAGTTTAAGGAAGTGATACACTGATTTCACAGAAAACACTCCATTATTATTCGCAGGCCATGCAAGCTGATCCTCCCTCAAAGGTCGAAAACGAAGCAATGGTAGTTTCATATGTAATGTTCACATACCAGAACGTGTGCTTCTTCCAAAACAACATTCAAGCTCTGATATTATGACTTCTTGCCAAAGGATCTTTTCTTCTTTATATAGACAAGTAGAGGAGGGACAAGGCAGAAATGCAACCTAAAATCTCATGGACCGATCTGTTGTTCCTAATCACAAGACAAAGGATTGGTAGCGTATCATCCCACACAAAACACAGAAAATTACTGTTCATATGCAAACTGATTACATGGAAGAACAGAGAGATGAAAACAATTGCATAGACAGATCTTTTGTACCTTACTGGTGAAAATCAGTCCATAACAATTGGGAAGGTACGAGAATTCTCAAAGGCCGGAGCCAGTACTTTCAGTCTTAGACGACCACAATGTGTGGTTTCAAGCAGCAAGCCCACAACTAACGCAGCTCATAAACTTCACTCAACCCAGCTTGGCAAACCAAGCCTCTTTCAAGAAGTTCCATTTCGCACCCCCAACTTAACGCAACCTGACGGTTTCTCTACTGCTGTTTTTCGGAATTGGGCTTCTGGGTTTCTGTTTCATTCGTTCACACTCATAATCCGTGGCTTGTAAATTTTGAGCTTTTTACAAGTCTAAAAAGTATAATTTTTTTTACAAAATGGCAATTTGACGAAAAAATTCACATGCACTTTTTCGAAATTTTTAAAAATTGAAATAATACTTTAAAGTTTGGCAGAAAAACAAAATGCTTTTTGCTAAAACACAAACAAGTAAGTCCTTTTGCTTATTATTTTTTACTTAATCAAATATTGCGGCACACACGCTTTAAATACTTTTTAGTCCAAGATGCTTGAAACTATTACAATGAAATGTGGATATACTTATAATTTTTCCATAACTTTTGAAAATTCAGATAATTTATTAGATTTTGACCGAAATTGAAAAACTACCTATTGCTTTGGCATTTCAAATTTTTTAAATAGTTGACAACACATAAATATTCCAAATCACTATTAAGTGCTTTATAATCTTAAATTGTCGAACTCAACGCTATATGAAAATGACATACAAAATCAATGGGAAAATTCCAAATAAGGGCATGAAATAAATATTTTTCTAAATAAGAGCCTAAAGTGTCCTCATTCTCAAATAAGGGTTTAAAAATGATTTTATTTCAAATAAGAGCATAAAATAGCTATGTTAATTTCAAAAAGAGCTTGACTTTCTAGTTGGCCAATGATATTTTGTCATTTACCTTTTTTTCCTATTTTTCTTTCTTTTTTCCTTTTTTGTTGGTTTTCTCTTCCTTCTTTGTTGGTGGCCGGTACCCACCCACAATGCCCGAAGAGGGCTAGGCAAGGGAGGGCCTTGCCTAGGGGAGGCGACTCTCGCCCTATGTGAGGCCTCCCTCAAAATCCATAGGCGAGGGCCACCTTCACTAGATTTGGGCAAGGTTGCCTCGCCAGCGGGATGGCCTCGCCTCAACAAGGTCCCCGAGCCCTCACCGGTGCTCGCTAGGAAAAATAAAAGGAAAAGAGAGAAAAGAAAAAATAATTTCAAATTACAATTTTCTTTTGACGAAAATACTCTTGATCGTCTAGAATAAATTAGCGAGATCAGGCCCTTATTTGAAACTTCCATAACCACTTCAAACTCTTATTTAACACAAGATCTACTTTAGGTCATTATTCGAGAAATGAAGGCATTTCAACCCCTTATTTAGATTTTTTCCAAAATTAATTCACAAAGTGATGCAATAGATTGCAATAGACAATTAAGTAAGTTATAAACTATATTTATTCGGAGGAATCACAACTCTTTTGATTTGGTTTTTGCAAGTTTTAGGCTTTTAGCCATGTGTAAAGTAATTTATAAACTATATTTCCATGGAATATCTCTACATAGATCACACTATCTTGCTTGTCAAATTAGATTTTGCACATGTAATGTAGCATTTTGTTTTCCAATTTTCATGATTTGTGAGAAATTAAACTCATCATATATCTCAAGGAAATTAACAAAATTCAGACATAAATCAAGTCATAGATTTCCAGTTAATTCAGCTGACGAGATCTCATGAGACACCAGTGAATTTGAGTAGCTTGGTCTATTTGATTTGAAAATGCGATATATATAAATCATATGAACGTGTCCCTCAATAAGAATGCTCCATAGCTAAGCACTTCACTTTTGCAGGGACGTACGCCTCTTCACTGGGCATCTACAAACGGATACGTTGAAATAGCAAGGGAATTGTTACAATCAGACCCCCTTGCATGCCTTGTCCATGACGAAGATGGGTGGACCCCACTTCATCTAGCCACAATGAAGGGCCGAAGCAACATCATGATAGAGCTGGTGAAGGCGAGACCGGAGGCAGCTGAGCATAGGTTGAGCCACGGCCAAACTGCTCTCCATTTGGGAGTGAATCATAATCGTTAGGAGGCTCTGAAAGTCCTGGTGGAGACGATGAGAGATGGTGATTTGGTGAAAGCTCAAGATGATGAGGGTAATACCATTTTGCATTTGGCCACAGCAAACAAGCAAATAGAGGTAACCCTTTTTGCTTCAAATTGCTTCAAAATTGTGACAACCTTAGATATCACGTTCCAATTGAACATTTTCTGCATTCAAACTTCAGTGGATTTATCAATTGAAGTAACTTACAGGAGATATCTTTGTTTGTTGTTTCTTTTATAATAGATAAGAAGCTCATCTTTTTGTGCGAGACAATGAAATATCTGCTTCAAATAAGCGAAGTGGATATGAACACAGTGAATAGAAATGGCTTCTCTGCTCTGGATATAGTGGAATATTTTCCAAAGGATTTCAAAGTCATTGAATTGAGAGAACTGTTAGTACATGCTGGAGCTCTAAGAGCCATAAGATTCCCTGCATCAACAACTCACCAAGTAGCTGTTGATAACAGAAATGAGGAGAATTCAACTGTTGTAGTTGACCTAGCATATGCAGCACTTCCCTCCACCAATACTCCTCCATTAGAGGCGGTTCCGCCACCATCTTTCTCTGGGAAAATCAGGAAGCAGAAGGGAGACAAACACGAGAAATGGATCAAGAAGAAGCGCGATTCTCTGATGGTAATGCTTTAGCTAGATGTCTTGCAGTAGCATTTGCTGTAAACTTAGATCAGTTTGCTTATGTTATTGCAATTAACATCATAGCTCACAGCTAGTTAATTTAAAATCTCTATTTGTTTCATGAAAAATGGATGATTCAAAAAATATTTTTATAAAAATAATCATTTGTATCGCTTAAAGTAAATAGTTATGCTTTCTTAAAAATGTTTTCTACGTATGTACTAAATTGCTCATAGTTAAATAGCTATGTATAGAAAGAAGATCAGTAGTTACAATAATAGATGGCTTATGATTTTATTTTTTTAAATAATAGAGGGCAATATAATAAATCCAATAGTGAGAAGAGATGAAGCAAGTTGTTGAATATTTAAGAAAATAGTGGTACTTAATCTAAATGTGAAACAGTTGGGTGATTTTCTTTAAATATCTATACTATTACATAAAGTAAAGAGGATTTCTAAAAAAACTCAATCTTTTGTCTTCTCCAAATATTCTCAATGACTCGGGGTCTGTTTGGTAACCATTATCTTCCGGGAACAATTTTTGCTTAAAAATGATTTTTATTTTATTTTGTTCCTAGACAGTTTTTAAAGGCATTTTGTAACTATCCAAAATTTATATTCTCAGTATAGAAATGCATTTGATAAGTATTTTATATTTTCCTCTTTTTTTATTTTCTTTTTTCCTTTTCTTTTTCTCATTCTTCTTCTTGCCAACAATCGGCCAAACGAGGGCCAGCAACCTCTTTAGAGTGTCACTAGCCCATGGCAAGGCCGAGCCTTGCCAATTGAGCCTCCTTGGTGGCTAGGCGAGGCTTGGCCTCGCCCATGGCTAGGTAACGCGAGCCTTGCCGGCAGTTTGATGAGGGTGAGCCTTGCCAACAGCGAGAATATAAGTGTGTTTTATTTTCCACACATTTAGTTATTAGATTTTGATTTTCTTTCTAACAACAACAGCAACCATCATAAAAAGACGTTCAAACTTCAAAATATCTACATTTTTTTTCTTCATATATGCGTATATTCATACACTTAGATTTTTCATAATTTAATCCATGACCTCTATTTACGTAGAGAGCTCGCCACAATTTCCTTGTATTTCAATAAATATAGGAAAAGCCATCAATTGAATTTGTGTATTTGTTGAAATGACTAACTTTGACTCAATGATCATATTTTCAAATATAGGTGAAACACTTTCTTCATTCGCAATTTTAAAACTTTCTTTCACGTCACAGCAGATAATTGCCACCGTGATCGCAGCCATGGCTTACCAAGCCGGCCTTAGCCCTCCCTGCGGCCTGTGGGACAACGATCAGAAAGACGACAAAGGCACCATCTTATACTACGCAGGAACATCGATACTGGCTGCAAACGATCCAGAGGGTTACCCATTGTTCTGGCTATGCAACACCGTCTCTTTTCTTGCATCCCTTAGCACGATCTTCTTGCTCATGAGTGGCTTGCCCTTGGGGAAGAAGGTTTTGATGAGGGTTCTGACGGGCACAATGTGGGTGACCATCACTTTCATGGCAATGACTTACCTCGAATCCATGATGGCCATCTCGTTCGTACACAGGGAACCTAAACATGTGAGCCCGTTCACAGAGGAATGGTACTCCGAGGATGGGGGGTCGATTACAGTGGTTATGTACTCCTTGTTTGTTTGGCTCTGCATTTGTAGCCATTGTTTTTCTAGTTCACACTGTTCGATTCCTTGCGTTCGTCTTCCGGAATGTGAAAGATCCGCAAAAGCTCAAGAAGTGGATATCAGGGCGTGTGAGTTGGTGCAGATCTAGGGGCAATAGCAAGATCTAGTGTATTCATCTGGTGGGACAAAGGATTACTGCATATTCTCGATGCCTATGTTCGTTCTAACTTAATCCCTATGTCATAAGATCATTCTGAGTACCGCTAGTTGTGCAAACGATTTAATGAGACTACTAAACCAAACGCAGAGTCCATCTCGCATTATTCTCGAGCTCTCCTCATCAGAGATGTCTCGCCCGCGTAGCCGAATCTTTCTAAAGAGAATGGGAAGGCCTAGCCACAAAGTAATCTGATCTACTCCTATGTATGCCGCAAATTAGTAGGTAAAAGCAACATTGGGCCATTCTATGATTTCGTCTCCAATGCTGATAGATGTCCAAAAGCCATCTGATCAAAGCTAGTGAGCCTCTCTGTCTGATTAATTTCAACCCCATGGCACCAAACCATAATGCAGTCACACCATTTACATGAACTTCCTACACTATCTTCCCTGCCTAATTTTAAGGAAGTGATACACAGACTTCACTGAAAACAGTCCATTATTATTCGCAGGCCGTGCAAGCTGATCCTCCCTCAAGGGTTGGAATCGACGCAGCGCTAGTTTCATATGTAATGTTCACATACCAGAACATGTGCTTCTTCCAAAACAACATTCAAGCTCTGATATTATGACTACTTGCCAAACAATCTTTTCTTCTTTATATAGACAAGTAGAGGCGGGACAAGGCAGAAATGCAACCTAAAATCTCATGGACCGATCTGTTGTTCCTAATCACAAGACAAAGGATTGGTAGCGTATCATCCCACACAAAACACAGAAAATTACTGTTCATATGCAAACTGATTACAGGGGATGGAAGAACAGAGAGATGAAAACAATTGCATAGACAGATCTTTGGTACCTTAGACTGGTGATAATCAGTCCATAACAATTGGGAAGGTAAGAGAGCTCTCAAAGGCAGGAGCCAGTACTTCCATCTGTCTTAGACGACTTCAATGTGTGGTTCAATCAGCAAGCCCACAACTAACGCAGCTCATAAACTTCACTCAACCCAGCTTGGCAAACCAAGCCTCTTTCAAGAAGTTCCGTTTCGCACCCCCAATTTAATGCAACCTGACGGTTTTGTCTGGGAGAATAATATTGGGGTTGCGTATGTGTGGGTTAAGAGCCGCCAATTCCTTCCTTTTAGCACCAGTTCCATGAACACGGGATGAGATGCTCCACAATGTGTCACCAGGCTGTGCCTTAGTTGTTGCTGGGGCAGTAGATATAGAAGAAGCAGTCTTCGACTTCAGAAACGGATGCTTATTGCTCTTTCCCATTCCATTAGCGAGCAACCAACGGGACCAGATTGGTGCTGGTTTGAACTTCCCCGGACCTTACTCTTCCCAGGATCAGTCTTGAGACCAGCAACATGGACTTCAGTAATCTTGCACTGGGGAATTTATCCCCAAAAATTTGTGTGCAGATGATAAAAGTTCTTGCTTACAATCCCAGGACTCGAGGTGAACACACCAAACTCAAGTGGCCTCACAGCACTAGCCATTCTTGAGCAGGGTCCCAGAGGCTCGAGAGTTCTTGAAATTGAGACATCCCTTCAAAGCTCAGGAGCTTCACTCTCCAGAGACATCCAATCAGTCCCATGTCACTATGATCCAGTTCTTGACCCACCACCAAGAATGACCTCCCACACCACCAGCTCAAGATCACCTAAAAACTCCCCATCACTCGCCACCAAGAAAGCCCCGTCAAAGAAACGGAGTACTTTAAGGAAACCCCTATCAAAGAAACTGAGTGCTCTAAGAAGACCCCCGCTGGAAGCCGATTGGCTGAGCCAGGAGAGATTCACTAATGGTGGTCGCTTCGCTGCTAGCGACGATGGCGTTCCAAGCTGCAACCACGCCACCAGGAGGCGTCTGGCAGGATGACTACAAGGTCGATGCCAACGGCAACCCAGTGAAGGAGCCGCACATGGCGGGCACCTCTATCATGGCCCACATCCAGCGGATGGCCAACGGACAGTTCATGATCTTCAACCCTCTGGCCTTCCTGGCCTCCCTCAGCATCATCCTGCTCCTCTTGAGCGGGCTTCCAATAAAGCGGCGACGCTGGATGTGGACCCAGATGGTGATCATGTGGCTAGCGATCACAGGGCAGGCGATCACCTACTTCATAGCGCTGCGCAACATATCGCTGGCTGACACGCGGGGGATGCTGAAGGACGTGACGGACGTGTCGGTGGTGTGCTGGCTGTGCCTGATGGGGGTGGTGTTCATGGGGAATGTGGTGAGGCTGTGTGTGGTGCTGAGGAAGTGGGGTTACTTGAAGAAGAAAGAGAAGAAGAATTCAGATGAAGACGATGAAGACAAGCATGAGCAAGTGTGACGGTATGTGTGACAATCGAGTAAATTGTATGGTCTTTGTTCTATGATAGCGGCGGCATGGTCAGTATGCGTAAAATTTGTGAATCTGATGAGCGGGTTGATGATGGGTTTTGAGGTGCTCTGTTTTCTTCTACTTCTGTTTGATAAGGGAGTATTTGTCCTACAGAGAGGGTAAGACGGATTCTGCTAGAGAAATCTTTGGATGGTAAACGATTGAAGAGACTAATATGGCGCTTGGAGCAATCGTGCATGATCTCCGTCTGTAATTTGTACAAAATTGGGACAATACACGGTTATAGTTGCCGCAATTTCTTCTCTATACAATGTTGAACATGACTGTTAGACGAAGAGAGCTTCAGCCAGTTTGGCCAGGTCTGCTCAGGAACGGCTCAGTCCTCAACTCGGCCATCTTTGCTCGGCATTGAAGTATTCTGGACTTCGGTCCTCAATTGAGATTCAGGGTGGCTAGAAATAAATTAGTAGTGCAGGACGGGATTTCCTGCAATCATTATATCATTGTTTCCTTTGTTTGAATATTATTTGATACGGAGATTAGAAATGTTTGTCTAGGTTTTCTATTTCCTTCCCTTCCTAGCTGCTGTTAAACATCTATCTTGCCAGACGTTTCTGCTATGGAGGGATCAATTAAGCTGCCATCTCCTGTCGGTGCAGACATCGTTTCAGCGAGTTTAAGTTATTGAAGATGGTCGGGAGTACAGGAGACAAGAAAGGAATGAGTCAATAACCGTGAAACCCCATTAGAGGTTTGGTGGAATCGCGGAACCCTTTGCATTCCCATTCAGGATGCAGCGGCGATTTCCTGAAGGTTTGCACTGTTAGTTCTGCTTAACAGGTAAGTACATTGTTTTTGACATCAATGGTTTAGCGGTTGCCTAGTTCTTTCAACTTCACTTTATTTGAATTTCAATGCTTTAACTAAATTATAATAGAAAAGTTGGAGCGTTGCGCGCATGCCTGGATAAAATATTAACACACTCCCACGCTTAATCATAACCTTCCCACATGAGAAAGTACAGATAATGCTACTTAACATTATATGGATCTAAATTAGTAAAATCAGCAGATAAATAATTTGGTTATTGGCTTTTGACTAAATAAACAAATGGCCCACTATAAAAACGTACTATAAAAGCCTTCTCATACCCGCACGTATGTTTTTATAGTTTCCCAAAATATCATCATTTCACTTATAGTATTGAGATGCACGTATAAGGATATTATACGAAAGGAGCCTCACATTTAGAATGTGTTGTAAAATGTAGAAGTCAATAATACTCTAATTGATTCATAACTTATTGATTTCAATTTCTAAATAAAGGTGAGTCCAACGAGATATATTGTTAGGCTTGGACTTAAGCTTGGACTTAGCAATCTCCCTAGGTAAAAGTTTTGGGCTTTCCTTGCGCCTCCCTAAAAGTAGTATCAGAGCCGATGATTTCAATGAAGTGGGCTCAACATGAGTGAATCGGCATCTGTGAATATCTCAAGGAAAGAAACCTCATATGTGATTCTTTATTGAGGTGACCAATAGTGTGATCTGCTGAGTTTGGTCAGACCAAGGCAATGGAGGAGGAGTCAAGGCAAATGTTGTGATCCTACCGAGCTGGGCCAATTTAGCGATTTGAAAGGATGCTGGTGTGGAAAAATACCTAAATTAAAGGGGAGCAAACTTGACATAGATGGCCCACACATGAAGTATTGATTTGTTGAGGTGCACGTGTGAGGGTGTCATGAGAAAGAAGTCCCACATTAGGTAATCGATGTAAAGTGAAGAAGTTAATATAATTTTAGTAGGTCCATCTAAATATGTTCATGAATTCAAGCTTAGCATCTCCTTAAGTGAATATATTAGGCTTCCACTATGTCTCCCAACTATTAGAATCTTTTCTTGCAGAGCATATATATGTCATGTTAAAGGAATATGTACGTGTAATCTATAAATATAATTATATTTAAGATATAATTCAAACACATAAAATCTTCACTAGTGTACCTTCGCATCCAATGATCTGAAGATAGGCATTTAAATAAACAGATCAAAATCAGCACTAAATAAAATTTATCACATCATTCTTAAAGCCGGTATATCACATTCCATACTATTTACCTTTCCAACGTTGCGGAAGCAGGCAGGAATTTCTTTAATCCCGCGCGTTCGGGTCACTGCTCTGCTTTTTCCAACACGCAAATGCTTTTACGAGACTAATGTTTTAGCTTGTATGTAATTAGCAATCTCAGCCTTTGACGTTTCAACTCCAAGAAAAGTTACGTTGTTTCCGAGCGCATTCCTCAAAAGAAATAATTTAAAGGACTTGAACCATTGGGCTTGGACTCTTGTACTTTTTATTTTTGTTAAGTAATCTCCTTTCTAGCCCAAAACAGAAAATAATGAAATGACCTAGATAAATTTATTAAACAGTTGATGATCTGTCAAATCTTGGATCTTTGCATTCCCATTTACAATTTAATAACGATCTCATGAAGCTTTACAAACGTTAGTCAAGCTTCAACGATAATTAATTTGGGTCTACATTATTGGCCTAGATGTTCTCTAGTTCTTTCAACTTCACTTTATTTAATATCAATGTTTTAACTAAATAATAATGAAAAGTTGGAAGCACTGTGCACATGCCTAGATAAAGTATTAACACACTCCCATGCTGCATCATATGCTTCACACCTGTGCAAGTATAAGAATTGCGACTATATAAGAGAGAGATATGTAGGATGAATTTATACAAGGACAAAAAAAGCATATATACCACATTTTTGGTGCCTAAGTTGCAAGATCTAAAATGGTTAAAATCAGCAGATGGAAAATTGGCTATGAGATTTTGACTAAATAAACAAACATGTACAAACGGTCCACTTGTTATTTAAAATCTCTAATTTGCTATTGATGTCGAGTTGCATGTGTGAGGGTTTTTGCCAAAAAAAGAGTCCCAATTTGGAAATGTGGTGTAAAATAGAGCAATTAATAGTATCCTAACCCGCCTTTTAACTCATTGGCTTGAGTTTTCGAAATAAGGTGGGTTCAATTGGATATGTTCACGGGCTCGAACTTGGTGTTTTCCTTGGTGATCTCCCTAAAAGTAAATGTACCAAGTTTCTGTTGCAACTCACAATAACTAGATTTGTCGATTGGCGCCCAATAGACATCTCAAGAAAAGGAATATTGGATGTGACTCTCGATCGAGGTAACAGATAATGTGTTCTTACTGACTTTGGTAGGGGCCAAGACGATTGAAAAGGAGTCAATGCACGGATGTTGTGATCCTGCCAAGAGGTGCACATGAGGTGTCATGCAAAAAAAGTCTCACATCAAAGATATGGTGTAAGGTGAAATGGTTAATATTACTTTTGCCATGCCTTCCAACAATTAGAAAGGTATACCTTTCATAAGCATCACATTGATCCTTTATACCATAGGATAACCTCATCAAATCAATTGAAAATAGGCATTTAAATAGGTGGACCAAATTCAATCCCAAATAAAAAATTATCACATCCAAAATTTCGTAAACCAATCTTAGCTCACAAGAAAAGTTATGTCCTTTCCGAGGACATTCCTCAAAAGATATGATCAAACAGATCAGCGGGCTCAAAATCAATAGTATCTCCTTTCCATCTATAAACAAAAAAGAAATCAATGATCTAGAAAAACTAATTAAATACGTGACAATCCATCCGAAGGTACTTTGCTAAGTTCTTGTCTGTTTATCGCACACCTGCAAGTCCGCGATTATTGTCGTCAAACCTTGGCCTCTTTGCATTCCCATTTGGGATATAATAGTGATTTCATGAAGCTTTCTAGTTGTTTGTCATGCTTGACAAAATAAGTAAATTGGCTTAGTGGTTGTCTAGTTCCGTCAATCTCACTTTTTTTTTTTTTTTTTAAATGTCGATGTGCTAACGAAATTATAATAGAAAAGTTGGAGCATTGTGTACATGCTTAGACAAAATATCAACAGTCCCATGCTTAATCATAAGATTGACACTGGAGAAAGTATAACCAAGAGCGAGATGGATAAGACAAATTGATGAAAGGCAAGGAAAAAGGATATACGTATAATAGATATGGATCTAAAATAAATAAAATCAGCAGATGGAAAAATTGGTTATGATCTTTTGACCAAACAAACAAACATGTACGAGTGGTGCACCGAGTGTTATGCAAAAGAATCCCACTTGAGAATGTGGTGTAAAATGGAGCAATTAATGTTTACCTGTAATTTTTTTTTGGTCAAAAATTGCCTATAACCTGTAGGCTTAAGTTTTAAAGAGAACGTGGATCCAACCGGATATGTCGACATGCTCAAATTTCAGCTCTCTCTTAACAATCTCCCTACATTATGGTATTGGGCTTCCGTCGTGCCTCCCAAGAAGTGGTATGATGGGTTGGGCTCAACATGTGTGGCTTGTTGTTTGGTGAATATCTCAAGAAAATATACTTCGAATGTGACTTAAGGTGGTTCAGATAATGTATTCTTGTTGAGCTTGGCCGAGCCAAAGCAATTGAGGAGGAGTCGAGGCAGATGTTGTATTCCTACCAAACTTTGCTAAGCAAAGGTGGAGATTTGAGTTGAGATAATATCACTTTGAAAGAATACATAGATTAAGGGAGAGCAGGTTTGACACAAAAGGCTCATACCTAAGAGAAAGATTTATCGAGGTGCACTTGTGAGGGTATAATGCAAAAGAAGTCCCACATTAGCTATATGGTGTAGAGGGGAGCAGTCATTATTCTAGTGGGTCTAATTAGTTATGTTGAAGGATTCGGATTTGAACTCTCCCTTTACAATCTCCATAAGTAAAATATCGGACTATGTCTTCCAACAATTAGAAAGGCATCTCTTTCATAAGCAGCGAATGTACAGCATCAAATAACAATCTTTCATAACAATTTCGTTGCTCACGTCATTCTTAGAGCAAGTACATCACATTCAATTTTAGCAGGAAAAAAATAGTACGTCACGTTCAAAGTTCCAAATAATATAATCTCTATCAACGTCATAAGTTCTTTATTTATCTCTAATATGATGTAGCCCAAGAGTTGGAGTGGAATAGAGCGATCGATCCTCGATGTGCTCAACCGAGAAGCTTAGTAAAACAATTTCATTCTCTTGATGATTTTTTTTAGCAGGATTTTCTAGTCTCGCCGGCCATCCACTCAAGCACCACTGTGAACCACCACTGAGACCGTTACTGCCGCCGCGCACCATCGCCCATCATCATCCGAGCTCGTTGCTTGCGAATTTTAATTTGGGAAACTTATCCACGCAATACTTTGAATAAGGTAATTATCTTGTTTGCCATCAATTTGAATATTTTGTGATTCAATTTGATTGAGAATATTACATAATTCCTAAATTTGAGCGATAAGTGCACCTCCAATTAGATACTATTTCCTAATTCACAATCGCATATAATCTTTGATTCCATCTATAATGCTTTAGATAGAATTATTGATTCGAGGGAATCTTTAAAATTGATGTTTTGATTTTAAGGCTTAAGATCAACTCATCGATTTTATTCGCGAAACTTCAAGTTGATTTAACATTATTTCTTTACTCGCATTGATTGGATGATATACAATCTTGAGTGATTTGGTGCTTAACATGCTTTAATTGCTTTATTTATGCTGAAAATACAAAAAAAAAAATTTATATCATATAGATTAAAATTGATTTCCTAGATAGGATTGCATGTTTATTATTTTATAATTCCGAATTTAATAAAACACCAAAAATATCTTTTAGAATAAATTGAATTTTCTCTTATAGGATAGCTTGCATGTTTGATTAGAGTATTTAATTAATTTTGAATATTAATAAAAAAAATGCAAAAATATCATGTGCATGTCATATAAAATTAGGTTCATAAAAATGCATGTCATTCAGTGATTGTTGCTAAATCCATTTAATTAGAAATTGTCCGCCATTAGAATTAGGCCATTTGGTTAAATTGCATTGCACGTAGATCAGATTTTATTAAACAAGAAAAAAATCCTAAAAAAGATTGAGTGACTGTGTGTTAATTATGAATAATATCTAGGGCTTTTGATGTGAATTTTGAGCTAATACTTTCGTTACTACGAGATAAGTCCTGTAATTTATTCATTACTTTCTTGGGTGTTAAATTGGTGGTTTGCGCACTTGTATGGTCACATCACATATTAGGAAAGTAAATTTAAATCAATTCAAACTACCTACAAAATATTTGTTTGGAATAAAAAAGAAAATGTACCGAAATAACGTTAGAAAAATCTAACGTAATCAAGTCCCCGAATTCACAATCTCTAGTTTGCATGAGTAAAGTACATCTCCTGTTACTTTACTTGGATTTATAATCGACCTATCAAAAATAGATTAGTGACGACTCGTAATTAATAATCTTTTGCATGCTAAATACTTGAACCTAAGTCGCGAATTAGTATAGGTTTGGGAGAGTCTGAGCTAAATTTAAGCTTAGTAGCCCATTAGTCAAACCCTAAGTGGTTTACCCGAGGTTAGATCGCAACAATAATCATATCTATCACATGTGAATATGTCTTGTCATAATCAATCTTAGATCTTTAGGAAAATTCTTAGGCAATCAGTCGGGTTTTATAACTGACAACCAGAGATGGCAAAATGGGTCTTAGATCCATATATGACCCATTTAAATCATAAATGAGTCATATATTGGTCACTTATTTTTTTACAAAAAGTAATTAAATGGATTTAACAATTAAAGACTTAAAATAAGTGAGTCTTAAGTGGGTCTTAAATGGGTTAGATTTAGAACTATTTTCAACCAAAATCTCACAATCTCTCTCTTCCCTCTTTAAATTTACAAAAATATTATTTTTTATAAAAATCGAAATTATAATTATAATTATTTTAATTTTCTTTTGGAAGGCAGTTCTTGAGGGAACCGGTCCGGTTCGGTTCCAATTTATGAGAACCGGTGGGTACCGGTCCGGTTCCTGGTTCCATGGGTGGATCCGCCCGCCCGCCCGCCCGGACCGGACTGGAACCTTTTTAATATTTAAAAAAAAATACTAAAAGAAACCCTAGATCTCATCTCACTCCCTTCTAGGGGTGTGCAAAATACCCGGGAACCGCCCGTACCGTATTTGTAAATTCGCTGCGTTTACTTCTCCCGCCGTCCGCATCTCCACGTACTTAAATTTGGTTTTTCTTTCTTTGGCTTGCTTTGATGTCACGTAGTCGTTCTATGTTGAAAACCAAAATTGTTTCGCGTCAAGATCGGTTCCATGGATCCACCCGGGAACCGGACCGGACCGGCGGTCTGGTTCCCGTGTGGATTCATGCAACAAATGGGTGGATCTCGGTTCCAATTTTTTGGAACTAGTCCTTAGCGGGCGGTTCTCGGTTCTAGGTCGGGAACCACCCACCCGGACCATGCACACCCCTACTTAGAAGGGCGTAATTGCAACTTGTTTCGGATTTTATGCGGTGCTAAGTTGCAATAATTTAGGGTGATATATCGTGCCTGGTATGACACCACTCAATAGCAGTTTTGTTTTATCTTATCTATCGATTCGAATCGTAGAAAAATTTATAATCTTGCTGTGCTATTATACTATGTCTTATATGATTAAAAACAGAATGAAATACACTTGAATGCTTGATTTTGATCCTTTTCGGTTAGAGAGAGAGAGAGAGCTCGGTGCCATCTCAGAGCCACGCGTCTTCAAAATAAATTTCCGCGTGCATCTTAACGGTCACGTGGGATGGAACACCTGATAAACAAATGCCAAGTACGAAATCTCGTCTTATGAAAACAGATGGGGCTCATGAAATCTCGCGACTGCATTTCTATGTGAGTTTTAAGAGTCAAATAAAATAAATGAAAGTTATAAGACTTGAGTCCTTTTGCACCGTGAAAAGCCCATTTAGGTATGGAAAATGTTTTCCTAAGAATGGTTACTTATAAAAATATATGGGTGGATAATATTTTCATAGTCCACAAATAAAAAATTAAGTTATAAATTATCATCAATAAGTAAAATATTTTTTATTAAATAATTACTCCAAGCAATATAATCAATCATTTAAAAATATATATTTGTCTTCACCTAACATGAAACGAACAGACCTTTAAACACACTGTCAGTATAACTTTTGTAACACTTTTAAGAAATCATCCCAATAAATTTCTCACAAATTCTAAATTCGACTCATTTTGCATCAAGTTAATTCATTCCTATCAATAAGCACATTTAAATTTTCTTTCCGTGTATTGCATTTTCAACTTTTAAGAACGCGCTCTCTCTTTTGGTGGTGTAAGTGCAAATAAAAATTAAAAGCATAAGACCTCGCGGCAATTATTAATCTACTAATCTAATCTATTAATGTCTCCAATTTCTTTTTTTCTTTTTTTTTGCATTTTTGGCTATGCAGATCTCTCTACCAATTAATCGCAGTCCTCCCATATCCAATGCAGATTTGATCTGACAGGAGGAGGACATCTAACAAATTCCTAGAGCAATTAATTAAAATCAAGAGCAAAATCAAATTTATCATGGGGAGCACGAATTTACGGGTCAATTCTTCTAGAGCAAAATAGCCGGTAAACCTACCTAATTGTAATTTATAGGTGTTTGGGGGTGGGGACGGACGATAATTGTGCTTTCATCCATCACCTGTATCATTGTCTAATCCCTAACAAGAAAGGAAAACCAAAATCACCCTCTTCTAATCTCTAGCTCCCTTGATCACGTCTTGCTACATTATTACTGTCCAATTAAGGAATTATCATTACGGCAGTTGGCTGCATGCACTCAAAGCGAACCCCACCATATTCGATGATCGGGATATGATTATGTGCATGCACGTGTTATCGTCGTCATTTCTTTTATTATTTATACCGATTCCGAGCATCATTTTGTATATAATCAAATTCCCAATCTTGAGCTCAGATTCCCTCTTTTGATCCTCATCTTTATTTAGATTGACAAGCTAGGGCTTGAATTCCCTCTTTCAGTCCTCATCTTCATTTTGGAATATATTAACCAAGTTTCAATTGGCATTATCACTTTATATTATTAGCTTTCTTTTACTTTTGCTTCAAGTAGGGTCTCCACTCGCGTGTGGACTACCGTCCTTGCATAAGGTTACATTTTTCTTTATCACAATATCAATGGGATCTCTATTCGAGTGCAGACTACCACCCCTGCGTAATATCACATTGTTATTTTAATTACTGTTCACGCATGTCAATGGAATCTCTACTCGAGTGCACCTCCCCTACATGAGATCACATTGTTATTCTAATTACTTTCAACTATGTTTCATATTATTTTATGATTGAAATCATAATTAGCTTAGTCTTCATCTATATTTCATTTCTTCACCTGATTCGTTTCTTATTTATTATTATTATTACTCATGAATTATTATACTTCATATTAGATAATTTCACACAACTAGCAGATTTTTACGATTATATTAGAGATATAGAACCTATAGAATTTTTCCACATAATAACCAATCCAAACAAACATAGACGTTTAGATTTAAATCACAAATCTCTTAATAATTTTCTATATATATTGAAATCACTTTACATTATTTCTTATCCTTTATATAGTACCCCAGATCTTGAGGACGATATGGTATCGAGCCGAGGATACATATACATACATATATATATATATATATATATATATATTAGTGTTAAATTAATGTTTCGAGTTTGAATTCGAATAATAATTTGTTAAATCGAATTTTGTTGATAAAGATTGACTCTAACGAAGGATTACAAAAGAGGAAATAAAGATAGACTTAAAAAAAGCCCTTCAGAAGCCGAAAGTTGTTATGCTCGCTTTGACTTTTGGACAAATATAAAAAGGCTACGAATGAAAGAAAGTGGTTTTTCTCTATGCAACATCCCACTTCCACGTTGAAGTAAATTAAAAGGTGGTGGGTCCAAGTCAAAAATTGATTTGTTGGGCACACATATTAAACCCAAACGTGGGTTCTTTATTAGGTGTGCCGTGAGAAGCCACAAGCCGCACACAGAGAAAAGATTAGGAGCCACAAGTTGCACACGTCAAGCTGAAGCGAGTCGCGCTGCATTTCTTTTTTTTTTTTTGGAGCTTGACCACGCGGTAATTTTGTGTCGTGAGTTTATGTCCAAGTGAGTTGTTTATTTATAAATACTTTGAGTTTTGATTAAATCTAGATGTGGGAAACACTCAAGCATGTGAACGATTGTAAATTCTGATTCTCCGATTATAATTGATTATTTGTTACTGGCTCTTCCCGTGGACGTAGGTATCGATATTCAGATCAAACCACGTAAATTTCTGGTGTCCTTATTATTTCTCGTTTATTTCTCTAGTGATTTTGCATTGACGTAAATTGCAAGATTCTGTCGTTTTTCGTGTATTATATTTTAACAATTGGTATTAGAGCTTTGATCGAATTTCTTGATCGTGATTTGGAGATTTTGCTTGTCTGATTATTATCTAGAGATTCTATTATTGCAATTATGTTTAAGAAGAAATCTGAAATTGAGAAGTTTAACATAAGTAACAATTTTGTGTTATGGAGCATCAAGATACGGGTGTTATTGACAACTCAAGGTTTGGCCAAGACATTAGATGGTGAAGATGAGTTGCCTATTATAATGAAAGCCTCTGAGAGGGTAGAGCTAATGGAAAGAGTAAATAGTACAATTCTGTTAAATTTTTCAAATGAGATTTTAATAAAGGTTACCAAGGAGAAGGATACCGCAACATTATGAGCAAAACTTCAAGCACTCTATGTGAAGAAAGATTTGAACAATCGCTTGTACATGTTGAAGAAGATGTTTCAATTTAAATATACTAAAGATACATCTATCAGAACCAACCTAGATAAATTTAATAAACTCATGATGGATCTGAATAACATCGATAAGATACTTGATGATGAAGAATGGGGCATGATGTTGTTAGCCTCTTTACTAGAGTCATGGGAGCACTTTACGAATTCACTATTGTAATGGCGTACTACAATTACCTGAGAAGAGGCAAAGTTCGCCTTATTCTCTAAGGAATGGCAGAGAAAGTTGCGAGATTATGGTCTGGCACAAGGAGTGGTGCAAGCACTGACGATTCGAGAAAGAGAACATCATCGAGGGCCTAATAGCATCAAAGGTAAAAGAAGATTGAAATCAATGGACACGTGAAGTGCTTTGAGTGTCATGAGGAGGGGCACATCATGAGAGATTGTCTGAAGCGGAGGAATAAAGGTGATAGGTAGAATGTCACAAGCAGTGTGGCAAATGTTACCGAGGGAAGCAATAGTGATGCAAAAGCTCTTTTATGTGTGACTACTACTTCGTCAGGAGACAAATGGGTGCTAGCTATCATATGACGCCTCATAAGAACTGGTTTGCTACTTACCAGACTGCAGATGGTGGTAGAGTTCTTTTGGGGAATATCGTAGTTTGTAAGGCTGTGGGGATAAGGACAATTCGGATCCGAATGTACAATGGGGTGATGCGCACATTGACAGATGTGAGGCATATACTAGAGCTCAAGAAGAACTTTATTTCTCTAGAGACACTCGATGACATCAGGTGTAGGTACACCACTGAAGGTGGAGTGCGAAGATCTCTCGAGGTGCCATGACAGTGATGAAGAGAAAGAAAGTGAATATTTTCTATCATCTACTGGGAGAGACCGTGACCAAAACCGCTACAGTTTCATCAGGTGAGTCAGACTGACTCAATTATGGCATATGTGTAGGGCAAATGAGCGAGGCAGGTATGACAATGTTGAGTGACAAGGGATTGTTGAAGGGTCAAAAGACAGGGAAGCTGGACTTATGTGAGCACTGCATCTTTGGGAAGTAGCACCGAGTTAAGTTTACTACAGTTATTTATTCGACCAAATGACCAGTTGAATATATTAATTTAGATATTTGGGGCCCGTCTTTGATTCCTTCGAAAAGAGGTGCCTAATATATGCTGACATTTATCGACGACTATTCGAGAACTGTATGGGTATACTTTATGAAACACAAATATAATGTGTTTGATTGGTTCAAAAAATTTATCGCATTAGTTGAGAAGCAGTCAGATAAACAAATCAAGTGCCTAAGAACTGATAATGGCATGGAGTTTTGTGGTAAAGATTTTACCGAGTTCTACGAAAAAGAATGTATTGTGAGACACGCACAATACACAGGACACCACAACAGAATGGCGTGGCAAAACGGAAGAATAGAACTTTGCTTGAGCAAGCTCGATGCATGCTTTCACATGCAGGACTTGGCAAGGAAGTTTGGGCTGAAGCGGTAAACATGACATGTTACCTGGTTCATCAATCTCTATCATCTGCTATCAAGTGGAAGACTCCTGAGGAAGTATGATCGATGAAACCTGTTAATTACTCCGGATTACGTATATTCAGATGTCCTACATATGCTTATACGAGTGATGGCAAGCGTGAGCCAATGGTAAAGAAGTGCATATTTCTGGATTATGCACATTGGGTGAAAGGCTACCGACTGTGGTGCACCGATCCTAGATCACCCAGTTTTCAAATTAGCATAAATGTGATCTTCGACAAGATTGTAATGCTTCAACACAAGAGTTCTGAAACACAACTAGTAAAGAAGACAGATCATGATATCATCAGTGAGGTGGAGCCCTTACAAGATCACATTGCCTTGTCTTCGACTGAGGCAAAATACATGACATTAATCTTTGTAGCAAAAGAGGCGATATGGTTACAAAATTTGCCCATTGAACTTTGGGTTAGAACAGAAAAATGTGGATATACACTGTGATAACCAAGGTGCAATATATTTGGCATATAATCCAATTTATCATGAGCGAACGAAGCATATCAACATCAAGTACCATTTCATCCGAGATGTCTTAGCTAAGGGTAATATTATTGTCAAAAAGATTGCTATAGCAGATAACCCGGCAGACATGATGACTAAGTCTGTTCCTTTGGTGAAGCTCAAGCTCTACTTAAGCTCTATTGGCGTCTGTGGAGAGTAAGTGCTCATCGGGGCGTTAGGAAAGCAGCATGGATGATGAGCACTATAACTTAACTTTAAACATCGAGCCAAGGTAGAGAATTATCAAATTAATGTCTCGAATTTGAATTCGGATAACGATTTGTTAGATCAAATTTTGTTGATAAAGATTTCCCAAGTAGAAAAAACTTTGTTGGACTCAAGAAAGGATTACAAAAGAGGAAATAAAGATATAATAATAAAAAGGGGCCTGCACAAGCCGAAAGTTGTTATGTTCATGGGGCCCAAAAGTCAACACTTTGACTTTTGGGCAAATATAAAAAGGCTACGAAAGAAAGAAAGTGGTTTTTCTCTCTACAACGTCCCACTTCCACATTGAAGTAAATTAAATGGTGGTGGGCTCAGGTCAAAAGTTGACTCGTTGGGCACACATATTAAACCCTAACGTGGGTTCTTTATTAGGTGTGCTGCGAGAAGCCACAAGCCGCACACAGAGAAAAGATTAGGAGCCGCAAGCTACACACGTCAAGCTGAAGAGAGCCACGCGTATTTTATTTTTTTTTTGTTTCGAGCTTGAACGCGCGATAATTTTGTGCCGTGAGTTTATGTCCAAATGAGTTGTTTATTTATAAACACTTTGGGTTTTTGGTTAAATTTAGGTATGAGAAACATTCGAGCGTGTAAGTGATTGTAAACTTTGATTCTCTGATTATAGTGAATTATTCGCTGTTGTCTCTTCCTGTGAACGTAGGTACCGATACTCAGACCGAACTATGTAAATTTCTAGTGTCCTTATTATTTCTCGTTTATTTTTTTGGTGATTTCGCGTTGACGTAAATTGCAAAATCTTATCGTTTTCCGCGTATTATATTCCAACAATTAGGATGCTTCATAGCTAAGCACTTTACTTTCGCAAGGATGTATGCCTCTTCACTTGGCGTCTACGAACGAATACGCAGAAATAGCGAGGGAATTGTTACAATTGGACCCCCTTGCATGCCTTGTCCATGATGAAGATAAAAGGACCCCACTTCATCTGGCCATGATGAAGGGCTGAATCAATATTGTGATAGAGCTTGTCATAATGTAGATGCTTTCTAGTTTGAGCCATACATCTTAAGCGGATTTGATTTCCACCACGTATTGAAGGGCCTCGTTTGATAGGCTCAACCAGATCACGTTGCACACCCTCTCCTCCATGTTAGCCCTATTAAATTATATCTCGAGTTTGAGCGTTTGCAAAATGCGATATGCTTGGATAAAATTTTATTATTTGATCGTGAAGATATTTATCTGATAAAGATAATATTCAAGATTATGCACAAGAGAAAAAATTCAAAATTCTTTTTGGGTCTTGGATGTCTTTAGTTAACGGAAGGAGAATCGTTGGACTCCATGAAGATTTACAAAGAGGAAATAAATAGAATAAAAAGAGGAGCAAAGTTTCTTCTTTATCTGCAAAATAAGGTTATCTACGTGGGGCCCAAAGTCAAAGTCTTGACTTTGGTCACACAACATAATAGCAAAAAGGAACGTGAAGCCCTCTACACGTCCACAATCCGCTTGAGAGAGGAGATGCAAGTTTTTGAAGCCATGCGAAGCCTTGAAAAGGAACGTGAAGACTTACATATGTGGACCAAAGACGAACGCTGGATTTCCTGATTTTGGCGTACGTAGAGCGTTTCTATTTTAAGCTTGAAAGCGTGGTGATTTGTGCAGTGAATTTATATCCAAATGAGTTGTTTATTTATAAACACTTTGGCTGCATTTACCAGTCGGGATAAAATTCATGATATTATATGATTTATGCTATCCTACGTTTGGTACTCGCTCGGGATAAGAAAAATTTATATATAAGGGGATATAGGCAGGATAAAATAATTCCATGGGAGAGATGGGATAAAGGTGGATAGGATTTTTAATGTCCATAATAGGAAAGTTATTTTCTCGAATAACAAACTTATTAAATTAACAAAATTGAAATTATATTTCAATATAAATAATATTTGAATTCTAATTTAAGAAATTAAAAATGAAAAAAAATAGAAATTTATTTAAATTAATCTTATTTTAATTTATATATTCAACTTTAATTCTATCTTATAATAAACATTCAATATATAAATTAAATATTTATATTTATTATAGATTTTAGGTATTTTTGTATTTTAGGTATGTTAGTATAGTTTACTATTTGATAAAATTTTATTAAAGAATGATGAAAGGGGAAAAAAGAAATAATAAAGAAAATAATATAAAAAAGAGGAAAAATAAAATAAAAATAAATTAAGGAATAATGTTACGAGAGATTTTCATCATCTCCGTTTATATATATTTAGGTTCATTTAGAATGATATGACATTTATATAAAAATGTACATGATATGATATGAATATATCCAACTTTAATACTACGATTCACCAAACGATGGACTGGATATAAAAAAAAATCACAGAATTTCATATCCTATCATATCCAGTCCTATCCTTATTAAAAATCCAGACGACCAAACGTAGCCTTTGGGTTTGGAATTAAATCTAGGTGTAAGAAATACTCGAGCGTGTGAGCGATTGTAAACTCCAATTCTCCGATTATAGTCAATTATTTGTTGTTAACTCTCCCCGTGGACGTAGATACCGATACTCAGACCGAACCAAGTAAATCTCCGGTGTCCTTATTATTTCTCGTTTATTTCTCTGGTAATTTTGCGTTAACGTAAATTGCAAGATGCTGTCATTTCCACGTATTATATTCTAACAATTGGTATCATAACTTGGGATCTAATTTTTTTATTATGATTTGAAGCTTTTGCTTATCAAATTATTATCTAGATATTTTGTTATTGTAATTATATTTGAGAGAAAATCTGAAATTGAGAAGTTTAATAGGAGGAACAACTTTGAGTTATGGAGCATCTTATGGAGCATCAAGATGTGGGCATTATTGCCAACCCAAGGTTTAGCCAAGGCACTGGATGGTGAAGATGAGTTACTGATCATAATGAAAGCCTCTAAGAGGGTAGAGTTAATGAAAATAGCAAAGAGCACAATCCTATTAAATTTGTCGGATGAGGTTTTAATAGAGGTTGCTGAGGAAAAGGATGTCGCAATATTATGAGCAAAATTTCAAGCACTCTATGTGAAGAAAGGTTTGAACAATCACTTGTACATGTTGAAGATGATGTTTCAATTTAGATATACTAAATGTACGTCTATCATAACCCATCTAGATGAATTTAATAAACTCATGATGGATCTGAAGAACGTTGGTAAGATACTTGATGATGAAGAACATGACATGATGTTGTTAGTCTCTTTACCATAGTCATATGAGCACTTTACTAATTCATTGTTGTAGGTGCATACTACAATTACCTCAGAAGAGATAAAGTCCGCCTTATTCTCTAAAAAGTGGCAGAGAAAGTTGCGAGATAATGGTCTAGCACAAGGAGTAGTGCAAGCACTGACGATTCGGGGTAGAGAACAATATCGAGGGCCTTCTAGCAGCAGAGATAAAAGCATATTGAAATCACGCTATAAAAAGTCCAAGGGACGTGTGAAGTGCTTTGAGTGTTATGAAGAATGGCACATCAGGAGAAATTGTCCAAAGCGGAAGAATAAAGATGATAGACAGAATGCTACAAGTAGAGTGGTAAATGTCGCTGAGGGGAGCAATAGTGATGCAGAAGTTGTTTTATGTGTGACTACTACTTCGTCAAGAGACAAATGGGTGCTAGATTCGGGATGCTCTTATCATATGACGCATCATAAGAACTGGTTTACTACTTACCAGACTACAAATGGTGGTAGAGTTCTTTTGAAAAATAACGCAGTTTGTAAGACTGTGAGGATAGAGACAATTCAGATACGGATTCACGATGGGGTGGTGCACACATTGGCAGATGTGAGGCATGTACCAGAGCTTAAAAAGAACCTTATTTCTCTGGGGACACTCGATGATATCGGGTGTAGGTACACTACTGAAGATGGAGTACTGAAAATCTCTTAAGGTGTCATGACAGCCATGAAGGGGAAGAAAGTGAATACTCTCTATCATATACTAGGAGAGACCGTAACCAGAACCACTGCAATTTCATTAGGTGAGTCAAACTCTAACTTGACTCAATTATAGCATATGTGATTAGGGCATATGAACGGGGCAGGTATGACGATGCTGAGTGAAAGAGGCTTGTTGAAAGGTCAAAAGACAGGAAAGTTGGACTTATGTGAGCACTGCATTTTTGGGAAGTAGCACCGAGTTAAGTTTATTACAGATGTTCATTCGACCAAACGACCAGTTGAATATATTCATTTAAACATTTGGGGCCCGTCTTCGGTTCATTCGAAAGGAGGTGCCTGATATATGCTAACATTTATCGATGATTATTCGAGGAAGGTATGGGTATATTTTCTAAAACACAAATATGATGTGTTTGATCGATTCGAGAAATTTAAGACATTAATTAAGAAGCAACTAGATAAACAAATCAAGTATCCGAGAACTGATAATGGCATGGAGTTTTGTGGTAAAGATTTTACTGAGTTCTATGAAAAAGAAGGTATTGTGAGACACCGCACAATACTTAGGACACCACAGCAGAATGACGTGGCAAAACAGAAGAACAGAACTCTACTTGAGTGAGCTCGATGCAAACTTTCACATGCAAGACTTGGCAAGAAATTTTGGATTGAAACAGTGAACATGACACGTTACCAGGTTAATCAATCTCCACCATCTGCTATCAAGTGGAAGACTCTTGAGAAAGTATGGTCAGGGAAACCTGTTGATTACTCCAAATTACGTATATTCGAATGTCCTGCGTATGTTCATGTGAGTGATGGTAAGCTTGAGCCGATGGCAAAGAAATGCATATTTATGGGTTATGCACATGGGGTGAAAGGCTACCTACTATGATGCACTGATCCCAGGCCACCCGGTGCTAATGTGGTCTTCGATGAGACTACAATGCTTGAACAGAGGAATTCTGAGACACAACCAGTAGAGCAGACAGATCATTGTGTCATTAGTGAGGTGGAGCCTCATGTGGAGACTTCAAAGACCTCAAAGGTAACAGAAGTTGAGACTACATATAAGGTTGTAGTTCTTGAAATTGGTGATAATGAATAACCAACAAAACCACAGCACACTATAGCCACAGATAGACAAAGAAGTCAAATTAAATCATTGTTACATTACGGTTATACAGATATTGATTATGCATTGACTGTAGGTGACGAGGTGGAGCCAAATGAACCTTCGTCTTACTCTGAGGCGATGGCTAGTTCTAAGTCGTCGCAATGGTTAGGGGCTATGAGTGAAGAGATGAAATCACTCCACCGAAATCAAACATGGGAGCTTATCAAAGTACCAAGAGCCAAAAGATTGTCAGAAGTAAATGGGAATCTAAACGGAAATAGGGCATTCCTGACGTCGAGGTAACGAGGTATAAGGCGAGACTTGTGGTGAAGAGATATACACAGCATGAGAGCATTGACTACAATGAAGTGTTCTCTCCTGTGGTAAGACATACTTCTATTCGTGTTTTACTTGCCTTAATTGCTTCGCAAGATCTTGAGTTAGAACAGCTAGATGTAAAAACTGCGTTTCTTCACGGTGAGTTGAAGGATCAGATTTACATGAGGCAACCAAAGTGATATGTTATTCCGAGTAAGGAAGATCTTGTTTGCTTGTTGAAGAAATATTTGTGTGGACTAAAACAGTCTTCTAGGCAGTGGTATAAACGTTTTGATGCTTTCATGGCTAGTCAAGACTATTCAAAAAGTTAGATGGATAGCTGTGTCTACTTTAGGAGATTGGGGAATGGTTCTTTGATTTATCTACTTTTATATGTTGATGATATGCTGATAGCATCTAAGAATATGTCCGATATTAATATGCTAAAGAGACGGTTAAATGCTGAATTTGAGATGAAAGATTTAGATGCTGCAAAGAAAATATTGGATATGGAGATTTTGCGTGACAGGACTACAGGAGTTTTACATCTATCTCGGAAGAAATATATTGAGAAGATTGTGGCACGTTTTAATATGCAGTTGGCAAAATTTATAAGTACACCTTTAGCGAAGCACTTTAAACTTTCAGATTAATTATCACCGCAAACTAAGGAGTGAGAGGAGAAGCATATGTCCCGTGTTTCTTTTTCTAGTGCCGTGGGTAATATTATGTATGCTATGATGTGCATTAAGCCTGATATTTCACAAGTTGTGAGCGTGGTTAGTAGCTATATGGTATCCTGGTAAAGCTTATTAGGAAGCTGTGAAGTGGATCCTCAAATATTTGAAGGGGACAACAGATGTGGGTATAGTGTATGGGAGGGATAGTAATGGCAATGAGACCACTAGTTTTGTGGATTCGGATCACGCCGGTAACTTAGATGATTGTAAATATTTAGCAGGGTACGTGTTTACGCTAGCAGGTGGTGCAATTAGTTGGAAAGCGTCCTTATAGGATCACATTGCCTTGTCTTCGACTGAGACAGAGTACATGGCACTAACCTTTGTAGCGAAGGAGGTGATATGGTTACAAAATTTGATCTCGGACTTTGGATCACATTGTAATAACCAATGTATGATATATTTGGCATATAATACAATTTAGCACGAGCGAACAAAGTATATTAACATCAGGTACCATTTCATCCGAGATGTCTTAGCTAAGGGTAATGTTATTGTTAAAAAGATTGTTAGAGCAAATAACCTGGCAAACATGATGACTAAGTATGCTCCTTTGGCGAAGCTCAAGCAAGCTTAATTGGTGTCTGTGGAGAGTGGGCACCCCCCGGGGTGTTAGGAGAGCAGCATGGATGATGAGCACTATAATTTGACTTTAAACATCGAGCCAAGATGGAGAATTGTTAAATTATGTATCGAGCTTAAGCGTTTGCAAAACGTGATTCGCTCTATTGAATTTTTTATTATTTGATGAAGATAATATTCAAGATTACACAAAAGAAAAGAAATTCAAAAAAAAAAAAAATGGGTTTTGGATGTCTTTAGTTAATAGAAGTAGATTCGTTGGACTCCATGAAGGTTTACAAAAAAAGAAATAAAATAGAATAAAAAAAGGAGCAAAGTTTCTTCTTTATCTGCAAAATTAGGTTATCTACGTGGGGCCCAAAGTCAAAGTCTTGACTTGGGCACACAATATATAAGCAAAAAGGAACATGAAGTCCTCTCCACGTCCACAATCCACTTGAGAGAGGAGCCGCAAGTTTTTGAAGCCACGTGAAGCCCTCTCCACATCCACGATCCACTTGAGAGAGGAGCCGCAAGTTTTTGAAGCCACGCGAAGCCTTGAAAAGGAACGTGAAGACTTACGTACATGGACCAAAGACAAATGTTGGAGTTCTTGATTTTGGCATACGTAGAGCATTTTTATTTTGAGCTTGAACGCTTGGTGATTTGTGTAGTGAGTTTATGTCCAAATGAGTTGTTTATTTATAAACACTTTAGATTTGGAATTAAATCTATGTGTGAGAAACACTCAAGCATGTGAGCGATTGTAAACTATGATTCTCTGATTATAGTCCATTATTTGTTACTAGCTCTTCCTGTGGACGTAGGTGCGATACTCGGACCGAACCACGTAAATCTCTAGTATCCTTATTATTTCTCGTTTATTTCTCTGGTGATTTTGCATTGACGTAAATTGCAAGATCATGTCATTTCCACATATTATATTCCAACAGGCCTAGTCATCATCAGTGATGGTGTCCAACTTGTTCAATCTTCCCTTGATAAACTCGGTTGACTAATAGATCCTTCATTCTTCTCCGCCATAGTGTAAAATTATTCTTCCCGGTGAATCATTCGATATCAAATCGAATGGTCAAACCTTTTCCAGCCATCTAGTCAAAAGTCGCAAGACAATAATGGAAAACTTGGATTGCTTCAATACCAATTGTTGTGCAAAAAAGCACCCTAACTAGATGAGATGAAAAGTTGAAAAACAAGAATAATCAAGAGCATAGAGATTTACGTGGTTTGACAAAAAACCACCTACATCCACGGGAGAGAGAGACAATTTCTCCTTTCTTAAGCGTATTTAGATACAATATAAAATGCTAAATAAATAGATCATCAGATCCCCACTTCCCTAATCCCAATAAGAGAGGAGTTCCACCCTAAAGATCTTATCAATTTTGAAACTAAGAAATTTTTAGTGATTATCCCCTAAATATAGGGGTATCATGACATTTTCTAGTTACATCGAATTTGGACTATTTCCCATGAAATCCCTTGTAGATAGGTCTAAATCTAGGAAATATATCTGGAAACATATAGCCTGCAAGCGCCAAACCTTCCTAGACTTCCCAATCAACTTTTCTAAGTCTCTAATCAATGGAAATTTCTTGGAATTCAAGACAACATCAGCAGAGTCAAAGAGGAGGCCTTGTCAACTTTTCCAAGTCTCTAATTGATGGAAATTTCTTGGAATTCAAGACAACATCAGTAGAGTCAAAGATGAGGCCTTATCAACTTTTCCAAGTCTCTAATCGAGCGAAATTTCTTGCACTTTTCGATGAAAGTCTCGTCGATCTTAAATGCACGCTGATCTTCTTGGTTCAATGAATTTGCGTTGAATATGGGTTGCATCATCTTATTATTCTTTAATCCCACATGTTTTTGCCGTTGCTTTGCTCTTTCCAGCATGTAAATGCTATGTAAGACTAGCATCTTATATATAGTTAACAATCTCAACCCTTGACATTCCAACTTCAAGGCAATCTAGTGAAAGAAAAAGAGAGATCGTGTGTGGACCAAAAGCTTCAGGTGATTAACCCGAGCAATTTCGAATTCACCCACAAGCTGCGAACAATGTCATCGATCACAAGCCCAAGAAGAAGGTCGCCATCCGTGCCGTTGCATCAGCAAGCTTCCTTAACATCTGAAAGAACGCGCCGTGAGAAGAGGCTCTATGAAGCGTCGCTTGGCGGGTGCGTCGAGTCGTTAGCTCAGTTGCTGCAAGAAGACCGACTCATCCTGGCTCGGGCTTCTGTCACTTGCTTCGATGAGACACCATTGCATGTGGCCTGCATGCTCGGTCATGTACCTTTTGCCAAGGCTCTTTTGGCTCATAAAAGGGATTTGGCTATGGAGTTGGACTCGCAGGTATGTCGAAGCGAAAAACTTGGTTGTGATTGTTTGATATCAGACTATCTTGCTTGTCAAATTAAATTTTGCACATGTAATGTAGTATTTTGTTTTCCAGTTTTCATGATCTATGAGAAATCAAACCCATCATATGTCTCAAGGAAATTAACAAAATTCAGATAGAAATCAAGTCATGGGTTTCCAGATTAATTCAACCTGAAAGATCTTACAGACACCAGTGAATTTGAGCAGCTCAGTCTATTTGATTTGAAAATACAATATATATAAATCACATGAACGTGTCCCTCAATAAGAATACTCCATAGTCAAGCACTTTAACTTTGCAGGGACGTATGCCTCTTCACTTGGCGTCTGTGAACGGATACGTCGAAATAGCGAGGGAATTGTTACAATTAGACCCCCTTGCATGCCTTGTCCATGACGAAGATGGGAGGACCCCACTCCATCTAGCCACAATGAAGGGCCGAATCAACATCGTGATAGAGCTAGTGAAGGCGAGACCGGAGGTGGCCGAGCACAGGCTGAGCCATGGCCAAACCGCTCTCCATCTAGGAGTGAGGCATAATCGTTTGGAGACTCTAAAAGTCCTGGTGGAGATGGTGGGAGATGGTGATTTGGTGAACGCTCAAGATGACGAGGGTAATACCATTTTGCATTTGGCTGCATCAAACAAGCAAATAGAGGTAATCCTTTTTTCTTGGAATTGCTTCAATTTTGTGATGACGTAAAATACCGCATTCCAATTGAACATCTTGTGACGAAAATCCGGATCATTCTCATTTTTCTATAGTGGATTCAACGATTGAAGAAACTTACAGGAAATATCTTTGTTTGTTGTTTCTTTTATAATTGAGAAGAAGCTCATCTTTTTGTGCAGACAGTGAAATATCTCCTTCAAAGAAGTGAAGTGGATGTGAACACAGTGAATAGAAATGGCTTCTCTGCTCTGGATATAGTGGAACATTTTCCAAAGGATTTTAAAGTCATTGAATTGAGAGAACTCTTAGTAGATGCTGGAGCTCTGAGAGCCATAAGATTTGATGCATCGACAACTCACCAAGCAGTTGTTGATAACACAAACGAGGAGAATTCAACTGTTGTAGTTGACCTGACATCTGTAGCACCTCCCTCCACCAATACTCCTCCAGTAAATGCGTTTCCGCCAGAGTCTTTCTCGGGTGATATCAGGAAGCGGAAGGAAGACAAACACGAGGAATGGATCGAGAAGAAGTGCCATTCTCTGATGGTAATGCTTTAGCTAGATGTCTTGGAGTAGCATTTGCTGAAAACTTAGATCAGATCAGTCATGTTATTGCAATTAACATCATAGCTCACCACTAGTTAATTTAAACTCTCTATTTGTTTTATGAAAAATTGATGATTCAGAAAATATTTTCCTAAAAATGATTGTTTGTGTCATTTAAAATAAATAGTTATGCTTTCTTAGAAATGTTTTCTACATATGTACTAAATTGCTTATAATTAAATAGCTATGTACAGAAAGAAGTTCAGTAATTACAATAATAGATGGCTTATGAAGGATAAAACAAGTTGATGAATATTTAATAATTTTGTTTATATTTTTCGCTCTTTCCTTTTCTTTTGACAACCGGCCAAACAAGGGCCGACAACCTTGTCGAGCGTCGTCGGCCCTCGGGCAAGGCCAAGCCTCCCCGGCCAAGCCTCCCCGGCCAAGCTCGACCTCACCTTGGTTGGGGGGCGAGCTCGGCCTCATTCAGATTTGGCGAGGCCAAGCTTCCCCATGGTCAAGCGACGCGAGCCTCGCCAGCGGTGGGGAATATAAATGTGTTTTATTTTCCACACATTTAGTTATTAAATTTTGATTTTCTTTTAACAACAATAGCAACCTTTATAAAAAAAAGACATTCAAATTTCGAAATATCTTCATTTTTGTTTCTCATATATGTGTCTATTCATACACTTAGTTTTTTCATAATTTAATTCATGACATCTATTTCTGTAGAGAGCTTGCCACAATTTTCTTGTTTTTCGTTAAAAAGTATAGGAAAAGCCATCAATTGAATTTGTGTATTTGTTGGAATGACTAACTTTGACTTGACGATCTTCATATTTTCAAATATAGGTGAAATACCATTTCTTCATTCGCAATTTTAAAACTTTCTTTCACGTCACGACAGATAATCGCCACCGTGATCGCATCCATGGCTTACCAAGCCGGCCTTAGCCCTCCCGGCGGCCTGTGGGACGACAATCAGAAAGCGAATAACGGCACCATCTTATACTACGCAGGAACATCGATTATGGCTGTAAACAATCCAGAGGGTTTACTACGGTTCTGGATATGCAACACCGTCTCTTTTCTTGCATCCCTTAGCACGATCTTGTTGCTCATGAGTGGCTTGCCCTTGGGGAAGAAGGTTCTGATGTGGATTCTGGCGGCCACAATGTGGGTGACCATCACTTTCATGGCGCTGACTTACCTCTATTCCATGATGGCCATCTCGTTCGTACAGAGGGATCCTGAACATGTGAGCCCGACCACAGAGGTTTGGTACTCCGAAGATAGGGAGACGATCATGGTGATTGCGTACTCCTTCCTTGTTTGGCTCGGCATTGTAGCCTTTGTTTTTTTAGTTCACATCGTTCGATTCGTCATGATCGTCCTCCAGAATGTGAAGAAAAATTCACAAAAGCTCAAGAAGTGGACATCAGGATGTGTGAGTTGGTGCAGATCTAGGGGCAATATCAAGATCTAGTGTATTCATCTGGTGGGACAAAGGATTACTGCATAGTCTTGATGCCTATGTTCTTTGTAACTCAATCCCTATGTCATAAGATCATTCTGAGTACCGCCAGTTGTGCAAACGATTTAATGAGACTACTAAACCAAATGTAGAGTCCATCCCGCATTATTCTCGAGCTCTCCTCATCAGAGATGTCTCGCCCGCATAGCCAAATCTTTCTAAAGAGAATGGGAAGGCCTGGCCACAAAGTAATCTGATCTACTCCTATGTATGCCGCAGATTACTAGGTAAAAGCAACATTGGGCCATTCTATGATTTGTCTCACACAGCTTCACCATTCTCTTTCCAATCACGCCAAACAACCGAACCCACCTTCCTCAAAAGCATCCACATTTCTTTTATGCTTCCTTCATATACTTTTCCAATGCTGATAGATGTCCAAAAGCCATCTGATCAAAGCTAGTGAGCCTCTCTGTCTGATCAATTTCAACCCCATGGCACCAAACCATAATGCAGTCACACCATTTACATGAACTTCCTACACTATCTTTCCTGCCTAATTTTAAGGAAGTGATACACAGATTTCACAGAAAACACTCCATTATTATTCGCAGGCCGTGCAAGTTGATCCTTCCTCAAAGGTCGGAATTGAAGCAGCGCTAGTTTTATATGTAATGTTCACATACCAGAACGTGTGCTTCTTCCAAAACAACATTCAAGCTCTGTTATTATGACTTCTTGCCAAACGATCTTTTCTTCTTTATATGGACAAGTAGAGGTGGGACAAGGCAGAAATACAACCTAAAATCTCGTGGACCGATCTGTTGTTCCTAATCACAAGACAAAGGATTGGTAGCGTATCATCCCACACAAAACACAAACAATTACTGTTCATATGCAAACTGATTACAGGGGATGGAAGAGCAGAGAGTTGAAAACAATTGCATAGACAATTTTTTTGTACCTTAGACTGGTGCTAAGCAGTCCATAACAATTGGGAAGGTAAGAGAGTTCTCAAAGGCCGGAGCCAGTACTTTCAGTCTTAGACGACCACAATGTGTGGTTTCAAGCAGCAAGCCAACAACTAACGCAGCTCATAAACTTCACTCAACCCAGCTTGGCAAACCAAGCCTCTTTCAAGAAGTTCCATTTCGCACCCCCAACTTAATGCAACCTGACGGCTTTGTTTGGGAGAATAATATTGGGGTTGCGTATGTGTGGGTTAGGAGCCGCCAATTCCTTCCATTTTGCACCAGTTCCATGAACACGGGATGAGATGCTCCACAATGTGTCACCAGGCTGTGCCTTAGTTGTTGCTGGGCAGTAGATTTAGAAGAAGCAGTCTTCGACTTCAGAAACGGATGCTTATTGCTCCCCATTCCATTAGCGAGCGACCAACGGGAGCCAGATTGTTGCTGGTTTGAACTTCCCCAGACCTTTCTCTTCCCAGGATCAGTCTCGAGACCAGCAACATGGACTTCAGTAATCTTGCACTGGGGAATTTATCCCCAAAAATTTGTGTGTAGATGATAAAAGTTCTTGCTTACAATCCCAGGACTCGAGGTGAACACACCAAACTCAAGTGGCCTCACAGCACTAGACATTCTTGAGCAGGTTCCCAGAGGCTCGAGAGTTCTTGAAATTGAGACATCCCTTCAAAGCTCAGGAGCTTCACTCTCCAGAGACATTCAATCAGTCCCATGTCACTATGATCCAGTTCTTGACCCACCACCAATAATGACCTCCCACACCACCACCTCAAGATCACCTAAAAACTCATCACTCTCCACCAAGAAAGCCCCGTCAAAGAAACGGAGTACTTTAAGCAAACCCCTATCAAAGAAACTGAGTGCTCTAAGAAGACCCCCGGTGGAAGCCGATTGGCTGAGCCAGGAGAAATTCACTAATGGTGGTCGCTTCGCTGCTAGCGACGGTGGCGTTGCAAGCTGCAACCACGCCGCCAGGAGGCGTCTGGCAGGACGACTACAAGGTCAATGCCAACGGCAACCCAGTGAAGGAGCCGCACATGGCGGGCACCTCTATCCTGGCCCACATCCAGCGGATCGCCTACGGACAGTTTATGATCTTCAACCCACTACCCTTCCTGTCCTCCCTCAGCATCATCCTACTCCTCTTGAGCGGGCTTCCAATAAAGCGGTGATGTTGGATGTGGACCCAGATGGAGATCATGTGGCTAGCGATCACAGGCAGGCGATCACCTACTTCATAGCGCTGCGCAACATATCGCTGGCTGACACGCGGGGGATGCTGAAGGACGGACGTGTCGGTGGTGTGCTGGCTGTGCCTGATGGGGGTGGTGTTCATGGGGAATGTGGTGAGGCTTTGTGTGTGGGTGCTGAGGAAGTGGGGTTACCTGAAGAAGAAAGAGAAGAAGGATTCAGATGAAGACGATGAAGACAAGCATGAGGAAGTGTGACGGTCTGTGTGACAATCGAGTAAATTGAACGGTCTTTGTTCTATGATGGCAGCAGCATGTTCAATATGTGTAAAATTTGTGATTCTGATGAGCGGGTTGATGATGGGTCTTGAGGTGCTCTGTTTTCTTCTACTTCTGTTTGATAAGAGAGTATTTGTCCTACAGAGAGGGTAAGACGGATTCTGCTAGAGAAATCTTCGTATGGTAAACGATTGAAGAGACTAATATGGCACTTGGAGCAATCGTGCATGATCTCCCTCTGAAATTTGTACAAAATCGGGACAATACACGGTTATAGTTGCCGCAATTTCTTCTCTATACAATGTTGAACATGACTGTTGGACGAAGAGAGCTTCAGCCAGTTCGGCCAGGTCTGCTCAGGAACGGCTCAGTCTTCAACTCGGCCATCTTCACTCGGCATTGAAGTATTCTGGACTTTGGTCCTCAGTTGAGAATTAGGGTGGCTGGAAAAAAATTAGTAGTGCAGGATGGGATTTCCTGCAATCATTATATAATTGTTTCCTTTGTTTGAATATTATTTGATGCTGAGATTAGAAATGTTTGTCTAGGTTTTTTATTTGCTTCCCTTCCTAGCTGCTGTTAAACATCTATCTTGCCAGACGCTTCTGCTATAGAGGGATCAATTAAGCTGCCATCTCAAGTCTCTGTTGCACGAGACTAAACCTCATGCAGGTTAGAGTTTATCTACTATCTATGACTTGAGAATTCCATGTCAATTAAACTGTACAAATTCATGCACATTTGATGATCAGAAACCCGACTCTGTTTAAGCATGGTACCTTAACATCTCACCGCCAGACATAAAAATTTTCGCTGGAATCTCCGCTAGACTCAATTCATTAGACTATTCAAAACAATATTTCAAGTGATCGAACTAGCATGAAATGAACGAGAGAGCCAACTCAAATGATTGTTATAGAGGATGACACTCGATGAAAGCATGAACTTATTCCGTGCAGAACAGAACATTTTGTTCCGTCTTTCGCCATAAAAACTTCTCAATTCTCATTCATTTGGAAAATACAGCACTATCACATCAAGGTGGTCTGCCTGCGACATCAGCATCAAATAAAAACTGCAGATATAAGGGAACGTTAGAACTGTAACTCTCACTACAAACTAGGTCTCTAGCCTGAGTAGCTGCTCCATCCAGTTGTCTTGTGGATTAGTTGCTCGACTAACCCAACTCCACTGGACGTCTTCAAAGCTTGAAGCTTTCTGTCCCTTTATTGTTGTCGGTTATAGAAATCCTATCGCGTCGCTACCTTTGATCTTTTATTAGATCTTCTACAAGCTATAAATAGTTCGTGACATCCCCCCTCCTGTCTAGTTTTCGTTCCTCGCTCATATCTCCTCGCCTAGGCATCCACCCAAAGGTCTTCCATTCAACGTGATCGAAACATCTCAGACGACCTCCTCCCATATTATCCTTGATTGGTTGGCAGCCCCTACTTTTTCCTGCATTAATTGATTCCGAATCTCGCATTTTCTCTTGAATCTCATATCCTAGGAAGTATTCTTAAGGTGTCGTCTGCCTGGTCTCCAGTTTTGTCAAAATAGATCGAAGTTAATGGAAGGACTTGGTTCTTAGTACTCCATGATGTCCAATTTTCTCAAGTTGCCGTCTGAGTTTCTGTGGTTACTAGACTTACACCCTAAGGTTTGCAAAGTTGCCCTTCGAAGTTCGAGTTTCTGGTTAGCCCCGGCTTGGGTTTCACCTACCCCAACACCACATTATCTACAGAGTAAATACAGCAATGGTCATCGTCTTGAATTTGTCTTGTCAGCATGAACGGATTCACCATGGGGGCAATGGAGGCACTTGCCCCTCTAAGGTTCCTCTAAATTGAAAGGGAAACTACAATATGTCGTAATCATTTGGTGAATTTGCCCCCACGAAAATACAAGTGTGTACCTATAAGGCTTGATTCGACATGGGCAGAAAAGAGATTACAAAATATTCGAGTCATGCATTCGATTTTGCTTACGTCTTACCTGATCCATCATATTAATGAGGCATTATGGGTGTTCAAGGTTTACTTACCACAGATGAGCTTTTCTGTCATAGAAAAAGTGAGCAACGGAAGAATTAACGAAAAGGCAAATGTTAAAGAGTGCCCCTAGGATATTTGTTTTATTTCATTATTTGACAATTTTTTTCAAAGTTAATTCGATACTTATTTAGTTTTAATCAAATAATTCAGACATTCTCCATGTTATAAGGGTCTTGTTAATGAATGCATTAAAGGCACTAGTTAGAAACACTAACTATAAAATAACGCAAATCAGCATATATTGAAAATTGAGCAATGATATATTTCGAAAACGTTACTTGCTTCAAATATACTTTTTTTATATATCCGAAGCAAAATTAAAGAGGCCTAGCAAGCACCCTAAGGAGACTCTTTAACATTCTCCTTTTCATTAATTATTCTAACACTCGCTTTTTCTATGAGAAAAGCTCATGTTAGGTAAGTAAACCTTTAATCTCTAAAATACCCCATTGATATTATGGACCGAGTAAGACGTGAATCCACACCTCCACAGTGGCCTTTTAGCCACGAGAGTCACTATCAAGGTGTGAACGAATATTCTTGGGCCTATAAAAGTACGTAGATGGAAAGCTGTACTCCCTTAGTTCTTTCTAATCTTTGGCCAAACATGTCAGACGATAACACGACATATCATCGACCCGAAAATTGAGCATGTAAAGGATAAGTGTCCAAATGGTACATGTGATATCGATGTTGGGGCATTCTCAAGGGGAAGAGGATCGAGAATTGAAAACTTGAGGTGGTGCAAGGATGAGAACCTCTATCGTCTTATCGGTGTCTCTATTTGATGTTGTATCCATCCAAACCATCAATCCATGCGAATAAAGAGTTAATGGATCCTTTCCCATCGGTGCAGACATGGCTTTGGCGAGTTTAAGTTATTGAAGATGGTCAGGAGTACAGAAGACAAGAAAGGAATGCGCAGTCAATAAATCAATCTCGCGCCACCACAAAAGGCAAGCTCCACATAACCTGTGAAACCCCTTTTGAGTTTGGGTGGCATTGCGCAGTCCTCGCATTCCCATTGAGGATGCAGCGGCGATTTCCTGAAGGTTTACACTATTAGTCATGCTTAACAGATAAGTAAATTGGTTTTGACGTCATTGGCTTAGTGGTTGCCTAGTTCTTTCAACTTCACTTTATTCCAATTTCAATTTCAATGCTTTAACTAAATTATAATAGAAAAGTTGGAGCATTGCGCGCATGCCTGGACAAAATATCAACGCGCTCCCACGCTTAATCATAAGCTTCGCTCTTGAGAAAGCATAGATAACGCTACATAACATAATGGATCTAAAATTAGTAAAATCAGCAGATAAAGAATTTGGTTGTGAGCTTTTGACTAAATAAACAAATAGCCCCCTATAAAAGCCTTCTCACATCCGCACGTATGTTTTTATAGTTTCCCAAAATATTGTCATTTCACTTATAATATTGAGATGCACATGCAAGGATATCATACGAAAGAGACCTCACATACAAAAGGTGGTGTAAGGTGGAGGAGTCAATTTTATCATAGTTAGCTCATAACTCATTAATTTCAAATTCTAAGTAAATGTGAGTCCAACAAGATATATTGTTAGGCTCGGGCTTAAGCTTGAACTTAGCAATCTCCCTAAATAAAAGTTTTGGGCATCTCTTGTACCTCTCTAAAAGTAGTATCAGAGCCAATGATTTCAATGAAGTGGGCTCAACATGAGTGAATCGGCGTCTCGTGAATATCTCAACGAAAGAAACCTCATATGTGATTCCTAATTGAGGTGACCAATAGTGTGATGTGCTGAGGTTGGCCAGACCAAGGCAACGGAGGAGTCAAGGCAAATGTTGTGATCCTACCGAGCTGGGCCAAGGTAGCAATTTGAAAGGATGTTGTTGTGGAAGAATACCTAGATTAAAGGGGAGCAAGCTTGACATAGATGACCCACTCATGAAATATAGATTTGTTGAGGTGCACGTATGAGGGTGTCATGAGAAAGAAGTCCCACATTAGAGAAGTGATGTAAAGTGGAGAAGTTGATATAATCTTAGTGGATCCAACTAAATATGTTTACGGACTCGAACTTAGCATCTTCCTAAGTGAATATATCAGGCTTCCACTCTGTCTCCCAACAATTAGAATATTTTCATACACACGTGTGTCTATAAATATAAATATATAAATATATTTAATATATAATTCAAACACATAAAATCTTCACAAATGTGTCTTCGCATCCAATGAACTGAAGATAGGCATTTAAATAAACAGAACAAAATCAGCACCAAATAAAATTGATCACGTCATTCTTAAAGCCAGTACATCACATTCCACGCCATTTACCTCTCCAACGTTGCGGAAGCAGGCTGGAATGTTCCTTAATCCCGCGTGTTTGGGTCACTGCTCTGCTTTTTCCAACATGCAAATGCTTTTACAAGACTAATGTTTTAGCTTGTATGTAATTAGCAATCTCAGCCTTTGACATTTCAACTCCAAGACAAGTTATGCTGTTTCCGAGGACATTCCTCAAAAGAAATAATCTAAGAGACTTGAACCATTGGTCTCGGACTCTTGTATTATTTTTGTTAAGTAAAATGATCTCCTTTCTACCCCAAAACAAAAAATTATGAAATGACCTAGATAAATTTATTAAACAGGTGATAATCTCTCAAATCTTGGCTCTTTGCATTCCCATTTACAATTTAATAGTGATCTCGTGAAGCTTTACAAAATTAAGTCAAGCTTAATACATAAACAAACTACCCAGCCCATTGGTGGTCACATGGTTTGCACTCAATCCCTCCTCCGGAAGGGAGCGAGTTCGAATCTCCGCGTTTGCTTGTGCGACTCACCCGCGGCCGGGTCAGGTGGGTGGGCTCGGTTCACCACGGGTTTACACTGCTGGCCGCCGGTTGTACGGCACTTCCCAGGTTACCAAAAAATAATACATAAGCAAACTGGGTGTACATTATTGGCTTAGTGGCTGTCAAGTTCTTTCAACTTTATTTTATTTAATATCAATGTTTTAACTAAATTATAATGGAAAAGTCGGAGCATTGTGCACATTCCTGGATACAATATTAACACACTCCCATGCGTTGTCATAAGCTTCGCGCCTGTGCAAGTACTGGCGACTAAATAAGAGCGAGATATATAGAAAGAATTGATAAAAAGACAAAAAAATAAAAAGAAAGGATATATATCTTGTTTTTAGTGCCTAAGTTTTTTTTTTTTTTTGGTCGAAAGAGAACTTATATTATATTAGAGATTAATACAAGCGGAAGCATCCGAAGAAAGAACATTAAGAAAGGAAGGCGGAGGAAAGAAAAGCCGGTTTGTCGATGGGCCTTGATCCCGATGGGCTTTTGCAGCCCAATCAGCTGCTAGGTTTGCCGTTCGTGGAATATGTCGAAGCGAAAGGTGAGGGCATTGCTGAAGAAGATCTTCGAGAATCGCGAACAGATGACTCTCCTTCCATGGCGGCTGCTGTTTCGTCCGAACGATCTCCACCAGCTGCAAGCAATCAGATTCAATCACAAGTGGCTGAAGATGGAGACCCTTCTGGATGATCCGTTGAAGAGCGAGACATAAGAGCGTAGATCTCGGCTTGGAATGGCGCGAAGCGAGCACAGATCGGGTAAGCACATCCGTCAAAATTCCTCTACTGTCTCTGTAAACGCAAGCTATGGATCCTTGCTCAGATGCTGGGCGAAAAGCCCCATCAATATTGCATTTGATAAAGCCTTCCGCTGGGGGGGTCCATCCGTGCCCTAGACTGATCTGACCCTTTTGAATCTTCTTTGGCGAGGGTTGGATGACCTTGAAGATAATGCGTTGGGAGAGGGCTTCATTGACGACAAGAAGAGAATCCAACGGAGAGTGGCGAAAGACGGCGTTGTTTCGATGTTTCCAAATTTCCCACAGGAGATGAGCAATCACTTCGAAATCCAGAGACTCTCGAGGGTTAGAAATATAGTCTACAAGCCAAGCATCAAGTCTGCGTACGAGGTAGGACATATGCGACTACGATATCTTCATGGTTCCATATGTCGTGAGTCCAAGGGCAAAAGAAAAACAGATGCTCTATTGTTTCGGTATAGAGTTATGGCGAGAGGGTACAAAAGGGTGCTGAATGATATGTCGGTAAAGGTTCTGTTTTGTGGCTAATGCGTTTTTACAAGCTAACCATAGAAAAGCTTTAAGCTTGGGCCTTGTCTGCATATTCCAAATTTTTTTCCATAACGTAGGCGGGTTAGTATAAGAGGATGATGGGGTTTTAATTATGTGCTGAGATTGTGCGGAGAGATAATGATGACAACTCTTCACCGAGTAGGTACCGGAAGATGTCTCTGTCCAAACCAGGTGATCGTGGTGAAGAAAAGGATTGATAGGAGTGTTGAGAATGGCTTTACTAACCTGGTGATCGAAGAATGAAGTAATGGCGAGGAAGACTTCCATTCAGAACGTTGAGAATCAATGAGATCAAGCAACAAGTGCTGGTTCGCCCTCGCAGTAAGCCTCCTATCCGACCTTGAGGTAACCAATGATCTGTTCTAATATGAATCTGCGACCCATCTCCGACTAACCATCGTAATTTAGGAGTAATAACCTCTCTCGCCTTTCACTAAACTCGCCACCCCCAAGAAGGCCGATGTCCTAAAGTAGCAATTTGGAAAGAGGAGTATCGAAAATATAAACCTTTAAAGAGCCGACTCCAAATAGCTTGAGGTTGTTGAAAAAGTCTCCAGGCTTGCTTTCCAAGCATAGATTTGTTAAAGTTAATTAAATCACGAAAACCCATCCCCCCTGAAGCTTTGGACAGCTTTAATTCGGACCAGTTTTTCCAGTGAATGCCCGTATTCTTTTATGCTTACTCCACCAAAAAGCTGAGATCTTCTTTTCTATTAATCTGAGAGAGACAACGGAAGCTTGAAGATGGACATGGCATATTGCGGTAAGGCTGTATCACTTTGATTTGAGTAAGATTTCCTTGCCACTTTTCGATAAAAATTGTTCTCGCCAACCCTGCTAATCTAGCATTTACTCTTGCGAGAATCCAGGAGAACATTTCCTTCTTGGATCGGCCCCAATCCGAAGGAATGCCCAGGTATTTTCCATACTTAGTGAGAATAGGTACCCGAGTTCTTGTGCTATGTTGTTGTAGAGAGTTAGGACAATATTTACTAAAGAACACACCAGATTTATTCCGATTTATGAGCTGGCTTTGTGGCGAAGCAATATTGGTTTAGGAGGTTAGCAAGATTTTGACTTTCAGAAATGGTGGCTCGGAGGAAAAATACGGAATCATCGGCGAAAAATAGGTGCGATAAGATAGGACGGTCTCTATTGAATTGAACCCCCTTAAGATGACCTATAGACACGGCTTGAGAGATAGATGCGGATAGGGCATTGGCTATTAAAATGAAGAGGTATGGAGAGAGGGGATCACCTTGGCGCAGTCCTCTAGTGGGCTTAAAATAAGGAAGATGTTCACCGTTAAATCTAATGCTGAAGGAAAGCGTAGTGACACAAGCCATGACACGAGAAACCCACTTAGAGTGAAAGCCCAAATGATTTAAATAGGCTGCCAAAAAGTCCCATTCAACCCGATCATAGGCCTTCTGCATATCTGTTTTTAGCATAAAATTGAAACGTTTCTTGCATGCCCTTACTCGAAATTGATGCATGACTTCTTGCACCACCATAATGTTGTCCTGAATCTGACGGTTGCTAATAAATGCTGCTTGCTCATTTGATATCAAAGAGGATAACCATGGTTTAAGTCGATTGGCCATTATCTTGGAAATGATCTTGTAAGCAAAGTTACAAAGACTAATAGGACGGTATTGTTCAATGCTTTACGGATGCTGAACTTTAGGGATTAGGGCTATAATCGTTCGTTAAGTCTGGTAGGCATACTTCTGTATCAAAAAAATCTTGGACCGTTTGAATAACCGATGATTTTATAACATTCCAGTGATGCCGATAGAAGAGTCCGGGAAGGCCATCGGGACCGGGAGACTTTGAAGCTCCCAATTGACAGGTTGCTTGGTAAATTTCCTCTTCTGTGATCTTTCTCATCAAATGATTATTTATTTCAGGAGTTACCACCGGCGGACATTGCTGTAGAAAAGGTTGAAAATCCCGATTGCCCACAGATCGATATAGCTGAGAGAAGAAACCCTGAGTAAGTTCTTTAAGCTGATCTGGTTCTCGAATCCACTGATGATTAGTATCTAGAAGCATTGTAATTCGATTTCGCTGTCGTCGTTGCATAGTAGAAGCATGAAAAAACTTTGAATTATGGTCTCCCCATTTCAACCAATTAATACGGGAACGCATAGCCCAGAATTGTTCCTCTCGAGTCCATAATTGATGAATTTCATATCGGATTGCATGAGCTTGCTCTTTATCCCCTCTTTGATAAAACGGTCGATTAATGATTGATTGCGTTGAGAATGCAAATGAGAGATACGTTGGTGACTGTTCTTGAACCTTTTTCTGCTCCGGCTAGATAATCGGAGAGCAAGCGCACCGTAACCGGAAGCAATGAGGTACTACCATTGTCCCATGTCTTTGAAACTATGTCGTGACACTCATGATCTAGGTTCCAGAAAGCTTCGTAGTGAAACATTTTTGTACGTCGACGAGATGGGGACGCGCTTGCAACTTGACAAAGGGGTGATCCGAGCCCACAGGAGGTAAAGCATAAACTTCGAGAAGGGAAAGACGTCGGCCAATCCAGAGAACAAAACGCCCGATCTAACTTCTCCTTTACAAGATCATCCCTTCACGGTGATTGGACCGGGTAAATTCACAGCCTTTCTTGTGTAGTTCTAGAAGGGCACAATCATTAATTAGGTTCCGAAAAGAGGTCATTCTCGAAGTGGATGCAGGTCTCTTACCCATCTTCTCCCAGGGAGAAAGGAAATCATTAAAGTCACCAAGACAGATCCAAGGTAAATGATTGGCAGCATGTATAATTCTGATAGTATCGAGAACTCTTGACGGAGTTGATATGATGGGGAGCATGCAAGCAAGTGATATGCGTAGAGACGAAGTTCGAGGATCACGGGCAATGAAATCAACAAGCGATCATCCAAATGAACAAGAGAAACTTCAAAAGTGTCATTCCAAAACAGAGCGAGGCCTCCCTTGAAGCCGACGGGGGTCCTTCACATAAGAGTGAGTGAAATGTAACTTCCGCGTATCCTATTCACAAAATTCTGATTATGCTTCGTTTCCATTAAGAACAAAATATCGGGCTTATCACGAGGCTATCATCGCCTTTAAGGCTTGAATTGTCGGGGATTGCCCAATCCCCGACAATTCCAAGAGAAGATTCATTTGGAACCCGGTGGTGTTGAGAGGGCCGCCAAAGCCCGAAGATCGGGAAAAGTTGCCTCAAAAACTAGGGCATCCAAAAGAAGGGACTCATCCATACTGTAGATGAAGGAAAGGTCACATCATAAGGTGCATAGCGTTTATATTTTTTACTAGAGCCCCCAAGAGACAGAGGACGAGTGATCTTAGATCGCATTCTTTGTTTATCCACTGTACGTGGCTGAGTAGCTTTCATCTTTGTCTGCTGGGGACGAGATCCGTAGTAATAACGAGAGGGATTGACAACATTCAAGCGCCCGGAAGGTTCGTGTTGTATACCAGGATTCAAAGTTACATCCACCTTGGCGGGGAATAGATGGAAGAGCGAGTGCGGGCGAAATGGAGGAGGAGTTTCAGTGCTTACTTCGTCCATTGTCTCACTAGGGGATTTAGGTTGATAAAAGCATCCCGGTATGGACTAAATTGTTTAAGCTCGCTCTCGGCCAAGGTCCATAGATCATCGTGGCACGACCGTCAAATTGGGATTCATCATAAGGAACCTCCGGACATGAACGCAAACATAATGCCCGAGACGTCCACAAGAGTAACAGTAATGTGACAACCGCTCATACCGAAAATCCAACCAGAGAGTTTTTCCTTCAATACTTATGAGTTTGCCATTTTTCAAAGGTGCTTTCAAATCTAATTCAATCCGTATTCTTGCAGAGTTATCAGTTTTCACCTCCGAACTTTGCCTAAGCGAGACTTGACTCTACGCGAGAATATGAGGAGAAGTCCACTCAAAGGTAATCCAACAACATGCACCCAAAACATACACTTACTAAAATCATAATGTTGCAAAGGAGTGATGGGTTGCCATGGGCGAAGATTAACCAAGTGGCCAAAAAACAGCCAAGGGCTCCCATCCAAAGACACGCCTTCGCTCTAATTCATTTCGAAATTTGATTATATACAGCCAGTATCTGCTGGAGTAATCTCTACATGTTCGATTCTCCGGGCTTTCTTCATTGCAACTTGAAATGCTGATATGTTGACAGAAGGATTAGTAAAAACATTACCCACCAAGATAAGACGACAATCGTGCAGTTTGGCCGAGGAAGGAAGATCATCCCAGACCTCCAGCTCCTGTTCTGAGCATAGTTGACCCAGGCGACTGCATAGAGAAGCAATTATGGAGGTATCGTCCCTTTCATCCATTGATGTAAGAACCGAAGAACACTAGGATAGATTATTTGTAGAAAGTAGGACCGAAACTAAGGATTGCAAGGGTTGCATGTTACGGATCGGCTACATGCAAAGCTGGAAAAATCAGAAGTGAAGAGATAATGAGGAAAAACTCCGAACGAGAATAAGATGAGGACTCGGAAGTATAGGAAGAAGATGTGCATGCAGAAGAGTGAAAGAAGAACGGATACAATTAAGGTAGAAGTAGCGACGAGCTCCGAAAGTGCAAAAGGAAAGCTGAGATCGGACGAAGAACGGTTGAAGATGAAGACATGGCGAATATCTCGACCTAGACGCGAGAGAAAACTCTAACATGGGCGAGAGAACGTAGTTTTTAGTGCCTAAGTTGCATGGATGTAAAATGGATCAAATCAGCAGATGGAAAATTGGTTGTGAGCTTTGACTTAATAAACAAACATGTACAAAAGGTCCACTTGTTATTTGGAATCTCTTATTTGCTATTAGCGTTGAGGTGCATATGTGAGAGGGTTTGCCAAAAAGTCCACATTGGAAATGTGTTGTAAAATAGGGCAATTAATAGAATCCTAGCTGGCCTCTAACTCGCGTATTTACTTTTTTGAGATAAGATGGATTTAATTAGATGTGTTGACGGGCTCAAACTTGACCTCTTCTTTAATGATCTCCCTAAAAGTGAAGGTATTGAGCTTCTTCTACATCTTCCCATAAGTGATCTCAAAGCCAATGATTTGGATGGGTTGGGCCCAACGTGGGTTGACCCGCATCTGATGGATATCTTAGGCTCCGTTCGTTTCACGGAAAATGGACCATCTCCGGAAAACATTTTCCCAGAAGTTATTTTCCAGGAAAATGGCTATATTTTCCGGTGTTCGGTTAATACTTAAATTTTGAGTGGAAAACATTTTCCACCGTTCGTTAACTAATTTTTTTTATTTTTTTTTTTTTTTTTTTATTTTTTCTTTTTCTTTTCCTTCTCCTTCCTCCTTCCTCCTCCTTCTTCCTCCTTCCTCCTTCCTCCGCCGCCGCTCCTCCTTCTTCCTCCTCCGCCGCTCCTCCTTCTTCCTCCTCCTTCCTCCGCCGCCGCTCCTCCTTCTTCCTCCTCCTTCCTCCTTCCTCCTTCCTCCTTCCTCCGCCGCCGCACGCCTGACGATGGCGAGCCGACCAAGATCCGGTCGCCAGATCCGGCCGACCAAGGTCCGGTCGCCAGATCCGGCGAGCTGGGCGGGGCTCGGGCCTCGCCCGAGCTCGCCAGAGGTTTGGCGAGCCGCGAGCTCGCCGGATCTGGCGGCGGAGCTCGGGCTCCCGATCAAGGCGAGCCCGAGCTCCGCCGCGATCCGGCGAGTCGCGGCTCGCCGGGCCTGGCGAGCTCAGGCGAGGCAGCCCCGCCCGGCTCGCCGGATCTAGTGAGGCCGAGCTTCGCCCCAAGCCGGCGAGGCTCGCCTCGCCCGATCTGGTGAGGCTCGAGCTCGCCGAGCTTGGGCAAGGCGGGCTTCCACAGATCGGGCTAGGCGGAGCCTCGCCGGCCCGGGGCGGAGCTTGAGCTGGCTCGCAACCGCGGCCGGTCGCCGGTCGCTGGTCGCCGGCAGCTGTCGGGGCCGGCCACCGGCCAAGCTAAGGAAGAAAAATGAAAAGGAAAGAAAGGAAAAAAAAAAAAAAAAAAGGCAGAGGAAGTTGTGGAAAATGTTTTCCACTTTTGAAGTGGAAAACATTTTCCTTAGATTTGCATGTAAATTTTACTGTTGATGGAAAGTATTTTCCTTGAGTTGTTGATTTTCCGTGAAACGAACACCGGAAAATCCGGAAAACATTTTCTGGAAGTTATTTTCCGTGAAACGAACGCAGCCTTAGAAAAGGAATATTAGATGTGACTCTTGCTCAAGGTGGAAGATAATGCGTTCTTATTAAGCTTGGTCGGGCCAAGACGATCGAGGAGGAGCCAAGGAACAGACATTGCAATCCTGCCGAGAGGTGCACGTGAGGTGTTACGCTAAAAAGTCTCAAATTGAAGATGTAATGTAAAGTGAAGCAATTAATATTACTTTTGCTACGCCTCTTAACAAATTATCACATCCAAAATTTCATAAACCAATCTTAGATCACAAGAAAAGTTATGTCGTTTCTAAGGACATTCCTCAAAAGATATGATCAAACAGACCAATGAGCTCGAAATCAATATTATCTCCTTTCCATCCTTAAACAAAAAAGAAATTAATGATCTAGAAAAACTAATTAAACCGGTAATGATCCATCTGAAGGTACTTTGCTAAGTTCTTGTTTGTTTATCGCGCATCTGCAAGTCCGCTATGATTGTCGTCAAACCTTGGCCTCTTTGCGTTCCCATTTGGGATATAATAGTGATTTCATGAAGCTTTCTAGTTGTTAGTCATGCTTGACAAAATAAGTAAATTGGCTTAGTGGTTGTCTAGTTCTTTCAATCTCACTTTATTTTAAATGTCAATGTGCTAACTAAATTATAATAGAAAAGTTGGAGCATTGTGTACATGCCTAGATAAAATATCAACACAGTCCCACGCTTAATCATAAGCTTCACACTGGAGAAAGTACAAGTAAGAGCGAGATGGATGAGACAAACTGATAAAAGGCAAGGGAAAAGTGTATATATATACATATATATCTAAAATAAATAAAATCAGCAGATGGAAAATTTGGTTATGAGCTTTTCGACTAAACAAACAAACATGTACGTGTGGTGCACGGAGTGTTATGCAAAAGAAGTCCCACTTTTAGAATGTGGTGTAAAATGGAGCAATTAATGATTGCCTATAAAAAAAAAAATTGTCAAAAATTACTTTTTAAGAGAATGCCAATCCAACCGGATATGTTGACATGCTCAAATTTCAGCTCTCTCTTAACAATCTCCTTATATGATGGTATTGGGCTTACACTGTGCCTCCCTACAAGTGGTATTAAACTAATGGTTTGGACAGGTTGGGCCCAACATGTGTGGATAATCGTTTGGTGAATATCTTGAGGAAATATATTTTGGATGTGACTCAAGGTGGCAGATAATGTGTTCTTGTTGAGCTTGGCCAAACCAAAGCAATTGAGGGGGAGTCAAGATAGATGTTGTACTACTACTGAACTTGGCTGAGCAAAGGTGGAGATTTGAGTTGAGATAATATCAATGTGAAAGAATACCTAGATTAAGGAAGAGCGGGTCTAACACAAAAGGTTCATACTTGAGGCGAAGATTTATCAAGGTGCAAATGTGAGGGTGTAATGCAAAAGAAGTTCCACATTGGTGATATGGTGTAAAGTGGAGCAATCATTATTCTTGTGGGTCTAATCAATTATGTTGAAGGATTCGGATTTGAACTCTCCCTTGACAGTCTCCGTAAGTAAAATATCGGACCGTGCCTTCCAACAATTAGAAAGGTATATCTTTGTTTACACCTAAATTTTGGCGACCCATTTAGTCATTTATCGCATTAAAAAATTAGGGGTTAAATTTATCCCTGAAAAAATATTAATTGCATAACATATAGATTTTGGTGCATTTGTTTTTAATTTGCATTTTTACATTTATTTATTGGTGGTGGCGGATGGGTCGAATTAGTGGTTTTGGGTTTTTTTAAATTAATAAATTTGGACTAAGCCCATGAAGAAGTATAAATTGGCCGAGCCCGTTTTCTGAAATTGAGATTTGAAATGAGGATTTTTTGGAATTTAAGAAAATCGGGTTGTAATCTTATCTTTAAAAATCAGTAGAAGATATTCGGGAGATAAGGAAAAGGATTTTCGTGATCGTAGGAGTTATAAGCAATCTTCGTATGAGATGAAATATTTACAAAAGATTGCATTTTGTTTTACTTATATAAGGAGTGCACGGGAAAAAGTTAAAAATGGGGAGGGCTTTTCTAGGTTTCTCTTCGTCGAAAGGAAAGAAGAGAAAAGGTCAAAAGTGAAAAAAGAAAAGTGAAGTTTCTGCAGAAAAGTAAAGGTGAGCAGAGAAGGGAGACCGTGAGAAGACGTCAATCAGCAAGGAAAAAAATAAATAAAAAGAAAACAACAGGAACAGTGTCGTCTTCTTCGCGTGGGTAGTCTCGCACCGTGTCGGCCACTGCCCGTTCCCCTTCCGACGTTGCTGCGGCTCCTGTTCTGCTCGTTGTCGCGCCTACCGCGTCTCCACCCACCACCGGCAGTTGAACCGCCAGCCATTGCCGCTCCGCCGGTTGTCCGCGACCGCCTAGCGCCGATCTGCCTCTGCACCAGTCCAACAGAGCTATCGCCTTGTCGCACTGCAACCCAGCCGTGTCGACCCGTGTGCCCCGCTCTGAGTACTGCCCGTGCCCTAAAATCGCGACGCCACCGGAGCCCCAAATCAGCCGTACCGCCGAGCCGATCTGCTCTCTGTTGCAGCCCACTGTGACTCGCAACCTCCTGCTCGCTCGCCACCGCGCCGGAATGCCACCCGATCCGCACCTTCTGCAGCAACCGACGCCGCCGCGCCTCTGTACCCGCAAGCTCGTCGCGACCCACCGCTCCTGTAGCCAAGCCCGAGCGCCACCCGTTGCCCAGCAACCGGACCCGAGCCGAACCGCTGTCTGACTCGACGCCCTTGCAGTGCTCCTGTCCGTGAAGCCACCACCGATTCACCTCCTCATCGCTCGCCTGCCGCCGGTTCACCCTCGCCGGAGCTTCCTTGCTGGACTGACGACCTGTTGCCCTGGAGACCAGCCGCACGAGCAGGCCCACTTTTGAGAAAAAGAAAAAGCAAAAAAAAGAGAAAAAGAGGATTAGGTAGTCTTTTTATTTATTTATTTTTTGTTTGTTTTTATTTTCTTCTATAGCTTTTTTTTTAGTGAAGTTGTTCCTTATATGTATGATTGATATTCCGACATGAAAAAAGTCTCTCAAGTTAGGGATTAACAGTTCGATTTTCGCGCCCAAAATCCGACTTGCAATTCCTTACAAAAATCAACAATTCAATCTCAAGCCTAGAGATTCGATTCGCGATTTAATTTTAAAATTGGTCAACCCGATCTCATGCACGAGATATGGTTCGCAAATTTTGGATATCAATATTGTCTTGCTTGATTTGATGTTGTGGTGTTTGGATCAATTTTATTTTCATAAAAAAAATTTAAAAAATTTAAAAAAATCGAATTAGGGTTAAGTTTGTTTTAGAATGCTCCTAATCTTAGGTTATCTTGCATGTTTAGAATTGCAATCTTATTTCGAATTTTTAAATAAAAAATCCAAAAAAATGCGTTCATTTAGGATGTTAGTTTTCTTTAATTTAAATGACACGTTTAATCATTTGGCAATTTTAAATTTCGAATTTTATAAAAAGAAACAAAAAAAAAAATTATCATGCATATGTCATGTTGAATTAGGGCATTCTTTGCACGTCATTGCATGTTAGGATTGCATGTTTATCAATTATAGGTAGATAATCTCTCCTAGATAAATTGCATGTTTTTGTTGGGAAAATAAAAATGCCCACGTCATATACAATTAAGTTCATGAAATGCACGTCATCTATTGATTGTTGTTAGGTTCATTTAATTAGAAATTGCCCGTCATTAGATTAGGTCATTTAATAAATGTCGCGTGACATATAACTAGCATATTAAATTGTATGTCGCATGTCATTTTAGTTAAAATAATTTTGTACGTTATTGCATTGCATTTACATGTCATTAGAATTAAGTCATTTTAGTTAATTTAGATTGCATATTTAATAATTGCATGTTCATTAAGAAATCACAAAAAAAATTATTCATATAGTTTAGGACATGTTGTCATGCCATATCATTTCATATTAAATTAAAAGCATTGCATTGCATATGGATTATAGTCTCGTTAAAAAGTGAAAGCAAAAATTGAGAGATTGCTTGTTAATTAGAAACCATATCTAGGGTTATTGATGTGGATTTTAATTTAACAATGCAGATGCTTTCGTTGCTTTGAGGTAAGTTCTGCATTATTTAATTGCTTTCTTGGGTGTTAAATTGGTGGTTTGCGCACCCGCATGATCACCTCACATGTTAGGAAAATAGATTTAAAATCAATTTAAGCTGCCTGCAAAAAATATTTTTTGAAAATAAAAGAATGGTACCGAAAGAGCATTAGAGAAATCTAGTATAACCAAGTCCCCGTACCCATAGTCTCTGGTTCGTAGGAGTAAAGTAAATCTCCCGTTACTTTACTTGGGTGTCTAATTGACCCACCAAAAATAGATTAGTGGCGACTGCTCATTGAAAAATCGATTGCATGTTAAGAACTTGAACCTAAGTCGCGGGTGGTAGGGGCTTGGGAGAGCCCGAGCTAAGTTTAGGCTTAGTAATCCATTAGTCAAACCTAGGTGGTTCACACCCGAAAATTTGGTCGCGACAATCTTTCATAAGCAGCAAATGTACAGCATCAAATAATAATTCATCACATTAACAATTTTGTTGTTCACATCATTCTTAAAGCAAGTACATCACATTCAATTTTAGTGGGAAAAAAAATAATATGTCACATTCAAAGTTCCAAATAATGTAATCTCTATCAACATCATAAGTTATTTATTTATCTCTAGTATGATGTAGCCCAAGGTCGGCTACTCAGACAATAGAAGCGAGAGTGGCTTGCACGTGCCGAAATTTAGTCACAATATTGAGCAGAAATTTCTGTTATGCTAATTCAGGAAAATGAGCATAACTTTGTCTATTCATATCAAAATGACCTGATTTCAAAGCCAAAAGAACGGAGACTCGAAAATCTAGAACTTTCATGTTTTGAGCTTTCTCGAATAAGAAATATAGGCTTGTTGATTTTTTATGGAAGTGGGTGAAACGAGATTGGACAGAATGAAGAAGGGTAGAAACTTCAATGGTTGATCTTCTACACCCCCAAGGAAGTTGAAATGGCATTAATTCTTCGAGATTGATGGCTGCAACTTTTCGATAATGTAGGCTTTCAAAGCCCCAACTCTTCAAGTATAGAGTAAAAACTCTTCTAGGTTTTCAAGAGGTTTGAACTTTTCAAGGTTCAAGAGAAATGCACTAAACAAATTTCATTAATCAAATTCAATCTCTTTTTTTTAAAGAGACTTGATGACCTTTTAATAGCACAACAAAAGAAGAGCAAAAGACTAGACTCAAATCTATAATCTAATAGACATTTATGTACATAGAAACTAGAAACATTTAGAAAACTAGGCGTTGTTAAGACTATGTTCATTTCACGGAAAATAACTTTCGAGAAAACGTTTCCCAAATTTTCTAACGTTCATTTCGTAGAAAATAAATTGGTTGAGCGAAAACATAGTTTTCTGCACTAAAACAACAGGAAAATGTTTTGAAAGAAAAGTTGAAACATTTAGACACAAATGTTTCTACTCTTAAGAAAGCGAAGATAATCTCTTGAAAGAAAATGCATTTTTAAAAAATGACTTATCAAATATTTCAAAAAGATTCTCAATAGGATCTGAGAAACTTGAAAAAATTCTTTCAGCACAAAGACCTTATTTCAATAAATCTGGTTTAGGAATGACAGCAGAAACCATTCCTTTAATTGATTTTCCTAAAGTGAAGGAAAGAATTAAGCAGAGACCTTCAAAGACATTTTACAAAAATCATTTTCAAAAGTGTTTGTAAAACCGGTGGGTCGAAATGCTCTCAGATGTTCAAAGTGCAATAGTGCAGATCATTTTGAAAAAGACTGTCCTATGGTTTGGAAACCTGTTAAGAACGTATGGGCAAAAACCGCATATCATACTAACACCAATGGACCCAAGAAAATATGGGTACCAAAGAAAGCTTGAGTTTCTTTATAAAATGCAGGTCACTATCAAGAAAAAAGGTAAAATGATATCTGGATAGTGGATGCTCAAGACATATGACAGGAGATTCAAATTGTTTCATAAAGCTCGTTCAAGTAAATGGTGGAAAAGACTCATTTGGAGGAAACAACAAAGGAAAAATTGTGGGATTTGGAACTGTAAAGATTGGAAACCTCACTATAAGCAATGTTTCCCTAGTAGAAGGACTCAACTACAATCTACTCAGTATCAGTCAGCTATGTGATAATGGTTTCAAAATCAACTTTCAAGAGGGAATATGTTCAGGAACCAATAAAGATTCTACTCAGTCATTCATGGGCCGAAGACATGGAAATATCTACCTCTTGGATGTGAAACCAAATGAATCGCAATGTCTAATCTCAATTCAAGATGAAGCGAGCTTATGGCACAGAAAGCTTGGGCACATCAATATGAAGCAAATAGCCAAACTTTCAACAAAGAAGCTTGTTCGTGGTCTACCCAAATTGTCATACCAAAAGTCTGATCTATATACACCATGTGTATTGGGAAAACAGGTAAGAAATTCCTTTAAACCAGTAAATCAAGCTTCCACTAATCGTGTACTCCAGCTTCTGCATATGGACCTTTTCGGACCGACCAGAACTCAGAGCATTGGAGGTAAGAAATATTGCCTAGTAATTGTGGATGATTACTCACGATTTACTTGGGTATATTTCCTGGCAAGTAAGTCTGAAACTTTCTCTTACTTTGAAAAGTTTGCAAAAAAGGTTCAAAATGAAAAAGGGTATGCTATCTCGAGTATAATAACAGATCATGGAGGTGAATTTGAAAATCATGATTTTACAAAATTCTGTGATGAATCTGGTTTTCAGCATGTATTCTCCTCTCCATATACTCCAGAGCAAAATGGAGTTGTGGAAAGAAAGAATAGATCGCTTCAAGAAATGGCTAGAACTCTTTTAATTGAAAGTAACATCTCTTCATGTTTTTGGGCTGAAGCAGTTTCAACAGCATGTTACATTATAAATAGAGTTTTTCTAAGGCATATTCTGAAAAAAAAAACCCCCCTATGAGTTATTCAAAGGAAAGAAGCCTATTGTTTCATATTTTCATGTGTTCGGATGCAAATGCTTTATATTGAAAAATGCAAATGATAGAGTTGGTACGTTTGAAGAAAAATCAGATGAAGGAATCTTCCTTAGATATTCTACCTCAAGCAAAGCCTACAGAGTCTATAACAAGAAGAGTCAATCTGTGGAGGAATCAATGAATGTCAAATTCCAAGATTCTATGCAAAATGAATCTGCTCAGACTCATCTTGAAGAATCTGAACCTACTCCAGACTTTACAAAGTCTAAATCTCAAGAAGCAACTTAGACTCTGAAAGACCAGCAACAAATGGTTATTGAAGATTCAAATGAAGGAAGTTATCATCAACCCGACAAATCAACCGATGCTTGGAAGCATAAGTCCAGTCATCCCAAAGACCTCATTATTGGCGACATTAATGAAGGAATTCACACAAGATCCAAAAGGCGCGAAGAGTCTAGTGCTGTGGCTCTTATTTCTGAAATTGAACCAAAAAGCATAGAAGAAACTTTATCTGATGAAAGCTGGATTGGAGCTATGCAAGAAGAACTCAGACAATTCAGTATTAATAATGTCTGGGAGTTGACTCCTAAACCAAAATGTAAATCTATTATTGGAGCTAAATGGGTTTCGGGAACAAGATGAACGAAAAGGTAAAGTCGTAAGAAACAAAGCAAGACTCGTGGCCAAGGGATATACGCAAGAAGAAGGGATAGACTATGACTATACTTACGCACCAGTAGCAAGGTTAGAAGCAATTCGATTATTACTTGCTTTTGCTTGTTATAAGAATTTCAGGTTATTCCAAATGGACGTCAAAAGTGCTTTCTGAATGGATTTATCCATGAGGAAGTCTATGTGGAACAACCACTTGGGTTTGAAGACCCAAGGAAGCCAGACTCAGTATTCAGACTGAAAAAAGCCTTGTATGGATTAAAGCAAGCACATCGATCTTAGTACGACAGGCTGAGTAAGTTTTTAATTCAAAATGGCTTTGAAAAAGGTAAAGTAGACACTACTCTGTTTATCAAAAGAGAAAGCAAAAGTTTTCTGCTTGTTCAAATATATGTTGATGATATCATTTTTGGATCCTCAAATGAAAGTTTGTGCAAAAAATTCTCTAAGTCTATGCAGGATGAATTTGAAATGAGCATGATGGGTGAATTAACCTTCTTTCTTGGACTTCAAGTGAAACAATTGAAGGAAGGGACTTTTATTCATCAAGAAAAATATGCTAACGATCTTGTCAAAAAGTTTGGACTGGAAAATTGCAAAAAGACTGATATACCAATGCCAAGTTCCTTGAAGATAGATAAAGATGAAGGAGGAAAGAAAGTTGACCAGAAGCTATATAGGAGTATCATCGGTTCACTTCTTTATCTTACTACTTCTAAACCTGACATTTTGTTTAGTGTTTGTATTTGTGCCAGATTTCAAGCAGACCCTAAAGAATCTCATCTAAGTGCTGCAAAGCGTATTATCAAATACATTGCTTCAACTTCAAGCATCGGCCTTTGGTATCCTAAAAAGGGAGACTTTACTCTCCTTCGATATTCAGATGCAGATCTAGCTGGTTGCAGAGTTGATAGAAAGAGCACCTCGGGTACACGTCGATTATTTGGAACGGGGACGGTGTCTTAGTTTTCAAGGAAGCAAAATACGGTAGCTCTTTCTACAGCAGAAGCAGAATATGTAGCTCTCGGAAGTTGTTGTTCACAAATTCTATGGATAAAACAACAATTAAGAGATTTTGGAATTGAAGATTCATGCACGGAGATCAACTGTGACAACACCAGTGCAATCAATCTTACCAAAAATCCAATTCTTCACTCAAGAGCAAAGCATATAGAGATTAGACATCACTTCATTAGAGATCATGTTCAAAATGGAGAAGTTTTAATTCGGTTTGTTGACTCAAAGAACCAACTGGTGGATATATTGATGAAGCCTTTGGAGAAAAATCAAATTGAAATCATCCGTTCCAGACTCAACATCTTGAAGCTTGAAGAAGTTAAAGTCTAGAGACTTTTAGTCTCAGACAATCATGGTTCTTGACTGTAAGTTATTTTATTAAATCTCGTAAAGGTACGATCTTTTATCCATATATAAATGATTTATACTATTGTCAATTTCCGTGAAAAGTGCAATTTTTTCCTTTTCAAAAAGAGTTAATGGCAGTTATCCATTTTTGAAAAAGGCAGTTATTTTTTAAAAATGTATCTTTTAACCTTCCTTTACGACGTTTGGTATTCCCCCGTTTCGACTAAGCTATATACGGGCGGTTCCTCTTCACTTAACTCCAAAACCCTAAAAAGAACCGATCTTCCATTCCTGTCTTTCTCCCTTGTTTAATCCTCAAAAAGTTGTCATCTTTCTTGGGAAAGTCAAGCAAGGAATCTTCCAAAGACTGAGAAAGATGTCATCTTCAAGAAAGTCTTCGAGGATTGCAAGCAGGGGACCACGGCGAATGAGTAAGGGGCCTACTCACTTTGATCTCACCGAGGAAGGAGTCACCAAGTCAGCAGCGAGCCCACAACATTCTCGGCGGCGTCATTCTCTACCATCTAGTCCACAAAATGATGTTCATCAACAAGAGGAAGAAATCGTCGAAGACGAGATCTGTAAGAGTTCAAAAGCCCTCTTTTATTTATAAGCTTTACCGTGCTTTAAAGAGCATTGGTACTCCATTGAACTACATCGATGAGTTTCTTAAGGACAAGGGATATGGGAATGAGTACATCTTTTTGCGAAAAATGGAGAGTTTGGAAATTGCTCCTAAGGGGTTGGTAGAAAAAACCCTTGCAAATATCCCAAGTGATCCGCATGTTGGGGGATTTAATCTGATAGATGGAAATTATGATGACAGATTGTATAGCCAATTTCAGTCGAAAATGGGTGTTGCGGCGAAAATTCGAGGAAAAAGAACAGAGTTGTTTAGATCGAAAAAACAGAATGATTTATACTCCAAATTGTTGAAACGTGGGGTGATTAACCCTAGGAGTGTAGATTTTGATTTCCTTGATCTTTGAGAATGTCAATTTGAGGGAAAAGTTCAGTTTTCTTCAACTTGAACAATTGCATTCGAGACACCACATAAGCCTATGCTCCATTAACTGCATATTTCTATTCAAATCTTAGTTTCTTGGATGCGAATAGAATCTCTTTCAGTGTCCGAGATCAGGACTTTATACTGGATGTGGATATGTTGGCAGATGTTATTGGGGTTGAGAGAGAGAGGTATCAACCCATAAGTGTCTCTATAGCTCGTGCCACATTGGAACTTGTTAAAGACAGAATGACAGAGGGAAGGATTTCCTACTCAAGGATGCATGCGTTCAACATTCTGCTTCACAAGATTGTGATTAATTGCCTCAGACCGAAATCAACTTCAAAGACTGATGTTTCTAACTCAGAGGCAAAGCTGATGTATGCCATCAATGCTGGGAAAAAGTTTTCTCTTCCTCACACTATTCTGCTTCACATGTATAGAGCAGTGGTGAAGGACAAAGGCCAACTTCCTTATCCAGGTCTTGTGTTAAAGATATTCAGACATTTAAATATTCAACCTCCACAAATTCTCTGTGTTCGACCTTGTGACAAAATGGTGGTAGGACTGAAAATGGTGTCCAAAATGTGTCTGAAAGAGCTCGACAAGGTGTTGGAGAAATTTGAGAAAACTCCTGTCAAATCTCATCAAGTCTCTTCAGTAGCGAAAAGAAAAGGAAAGGAACCCATGGTTGCTCCATCTAAGAAGAGAAAAGCTCTCATTATTGATGAAGATGATGAGGATGACCTCACAATTTCTGCTATAGCATTAAAGAAGCTGAGTTGTTCTGTTCCTGAATCAATGGAACGACGGGAGAAAGAAGCAGAGGAGAGAAAAGAACAGGAGAAAGAAGAAGATACAGAAGCAGAAGAGAGAGAAGCAGAGGAGAAGGAAGAAAAGGAGAAAGAAGCTGAAGAAAATGAAATAGACAAGGAAAGGTTTGAAGAAGAAAAAGAAAGAGAAAATCAAGAGGAAGGAGAACATGAGGAAAACTCTTCTCCACCTGAAGCTATGGAAACGGGGGAGATGGTGAAAACGAGAGGAATGTCCTCATATCCTATTACCAGTGAAGGAGTCAGTCGCTCTCCAGCAGATCCAGAAGACATTCATGCCTCTCAATTTCCTGAGGAGGGACATGGTGCTTCATCGCCAAATCTGCGTGATTATGCTAATATACCATCGTTTGCCTTTACTCCATCAGATCATGCCGAAGCCAGTACGCAGACTAATAACTCAGCAGATTTTCGCAGAATCATTGATGTTCTCTTGGAAATGCAGGGTCAGATATATGCTTTGGAAAGCGAAGTTCAAAACTTAAAGAATCCAGGACAAGCTTCTTCCGTTTTATTGTCTGATCAGATCCAAGCCCTTACTCTTCAGATTCAAGCCAATGCTAAAGGAGAAGAGGTGGATCAACTGAAGGAAGAATTGAAAAAGCTGGAAGGCATCATCCAGTCCATGGGAGATTTCCAGCTTATTCGCATTCCCAGGCAAACTTGACTCCATTCTATTCACATCTCAACTTCTTTTTTACGATGACAAAAAGGGGGAGAGATGCGAGATTTGAAATCTTTGAACTTAAACTTGTTGAATTTTTAGTTTGTTTTGATGTTTGACTTGTGTGTACGTATGCGGATGAGGATTGGTGAACGTGGATTTGGATTTGACTGTTGTTTATATTAAGTACTATTGATATCTTATGAATGGCTTTACTCTCATGAAAGTCTAACCTATTTTCTGTGGTTGCAGATTCTAGTGTTATCATTAAGCTATTAATCTTTATGAGATATCCATATTTGCTTGAGTAATGTTTTGCAGGTCAAAGTTATTCAAATCTGCAGGAAAGTTTTGTCACCATCAAAAATGGGGAGATTGTTGAAGAAATCTTTCTAGAATATTTTGAAGTTGACAAAACGTTTCTATCAGTCTAGTCTGAAGTTTTGCAAACTCTTCTGTTAAAGTCTAAAGACCTCCGGACTACCAGATTCAAGACTCAAAGTCTATTCTCATTGACAGTTTCTAATCCGTTGAAGAAAGGCTATCCAGATCTACTTCATTAAGGATTTGGCCTTATCGACTGGAGAAGATCTCTTGGCTGGATATAACATAACGGATTCCTTTATTCAAATCAAGAATGATTAAAGATCCGATGATTGACGAAGTATTCTTTGAAGGTTCTACTTATGGAAACCAAGATCCTGATTGTATGGGCGAGCATGATTGATGGGCTATCGACATGTTCCTCTAAATAGCTCGAATAATCTTCCTAATTGATTCTGTCCAACGGGAGGATTGGAAGAATTCCTTTGATAAGTGCCAACGGGTATGATGGCACAGAGGAGTATAAAAGGAAGACGTTCCAGTTGTTCGAGGTGGTGCACAATAGAAGAATTCCAAAGTCTGAAGCTCTTTGATTCTTAGTCAATTTATTTACTGAGCGAAATCTTGTATACAAAAGAGAGTCTATATTTTGAGATACCTTGAGGAAGTGTGATAGAATATCTACACTTTGTGGAATCAAGGGAAAGCGGTGCTATAACATCTCTTCTGTTCATAGTGAAATTCAGCCGAGTGGGCTGCATCGGTGCGAAAAAGAGTGGACGTAGGCTTGGAATAAGGCGAACCACTATAAACCTTGTGTTCAATTTTCTCTTCCCTACTCTCTAATTTATTTTAATCATAGTTCGATTTGTTAACTAAAGGAGAGCTTCCTTTTTGATTTGTCTAGTATTGTTTTCATATTTCGAGAAATTATTTTTACACTTATTCACCCCCTCTCTAGGTGCTTATACTAGCTATATCAGGGTCGTCACAGGCTATTTGAACACGGCGGGGGCAGCAAAGGCGACACGCCAACGATAGACACGGTTGAGCAAGTTCGCATCCAAGGATAGAGATGATGACCAGCTATTGCGAAGACTCGGATTGAACAGCTAGTGATGAAGAGAGGTGACAGGCGTGTCCTCGATTGCCGGATCTCCAAGAGCCACCTCCCTCTTTGTTGTTTTTATCCTCTGCAAGATCACGTGATGGGTTTCCTTGACTTGGAATTCTCAACCTTGGTCGACAGTTTTGATAGTAGGGAACAAAATCCACCCCTTGAACTCACGGTCTTCAACTTTTAACTTGGATGAGTCAACTTATCGATGACACTATGACGGTGCTTGCTAGTTGGAGATGCGAGTGATGGAGAGCAATAGCAATGACACGTCACGGCTACCATTGGAGCATAGCGAGATCCGAGGGGACAACGTGAAGCCGCGACTGGCTACTTTGTTGTGAAGTTGCTAGAAGTGGTGAGAGGCAATCGCGTCGGAGGTGCGAGCACTGGTCTGGTCGTGGAGAGGGCGCTGGCATGGAGAGTTGTCTCTGCTGAAAGCTAGCCGAGATCTCTCCCTCTCTCTTACGTGATTTCTTATTTCACGAATATGTGGCCGTATATTCTCAATTGTGTGGCCTTCCCCCCGTTCTCTCTTGAAAAATGCAGCACTCTTTTATAGTGGTTCCAGACGGCTGTATTTTTATGGCATTTTCCAAATTTCCATCTCTTGCCACATTAAATCAAATCTGTAAATTAGAGCATGATTTTGCAATCGGCTCAATCCTACTCAGATTTCTTCCATTTTGCAAAATTCTTGCATCTTTTAAATTGCTTCTGCATTTAATGAAATCCGAATGCTCATCAGAATTTCAAATTTCCATGCATAATCAATCAAATCAATTTTCCCCTTTTTTTTATATTTTCCTTTTATTTGTTCCAATGCAATTTTTATTTTCCTAGAATTGCCAAAATTAGGTGTCAACAAAGGTGCTGAATCTCTTGAGGGAGTTTGAGAGACGGCAGATGAAGGATTCAGAGTCAGTGAAGGAGTACTCTGATAGGCTGGTTGGGATAGCTGAAAAAATCAGAGTTTTAGGGACTGACTTGAAGAATGAAAGGCTTGTTCGGAAGATCCTTGTGTCTCTTCTAGAGAAGTTCGAAAACACCATAGCTTCTCTGGAAAATACAAGAGACTTAGCTGATATAAAGCTTACAGAATTGTTAAATGCTCTGTAGGCACAGGAGCACAGAAGACTAATGAGAAGAGAAGAGTTTGTAGAGGGTGCGCTGCAAGCTAGAGTGAAGTCAAATGATGGAGGCAAAGGGAAGAAATGGATTCAGTCTAGAGAAAATGCTGGTGACTCCAAGTTTGTAGCAAAAAAAAGAAATTCTGGTGGGTCTAGCAAATGGAAGAAGAACAAAAAGCCTTGTCAATACTGTGGTGGAACTAGTCATTAGTTTTTTAGATGTTGGAGAGAGCCTGATGCTAGATGCAGAAGATGTCACAAGTTGGGTCACATGGAAGCAATCTGCAAAGAGAAAAATTACTAGCAAGCAGGAGAAGCATAGGTAGTAGTGAATGAAACTGAGGAAGAGCACTTGATTGTAGCTTCATTTCCTGGATATTCTGTCGAGAATGATGCATGGCTGGTGGATAGTAGCTGTACCAATCATATGACTGGCAATTTGAAGCTGTTTAGAAGTCTAAACAAGTCAGTCAGGTCTAGAGTCAAAATTGGCAATGGACAGTATATCGAAGTGTAAGGGAAGGGTATAGTTGCTATTGAAGGAAATTAGGAGATGAAGCTGATCAGTGATGTTCTTTTTGTGCCAAATATTGACCAGAATCTGTTAAGTGTTGGTCAATTAGTTGAGAAGGGCTATAAAGTGAAGTTCGAAGGGAAGGAATGTCTTATTAATAATGCAGATAGAAAAAAAGTGCTAAGAATCCCAATGAAGGACAAGAGTTTCATGTTCAAGCCACAAGAGATGCAACAAATGGCTTTAAAGTGCAAAGAAGAAAATGCAGAGCTATGGCATAAAAGACTTGGGCATGTTCACAGGAAGAGCATGTTGTTTATGTAGAGAAATAGCTTGGCAGATGACTTGCCAAGTTTGGATGAGGAATTTCCACAATGCAGAACTTGTCTTCTTAGCAAGCAAGCTAGATTTCCTTTCAAAGGAGGAGGCTGGAGAGCATGTGAGAAGTTGCAATTAGTCCACACAGATTTATGTGAACCTATGTCTGAGTCTTCTCTCAATGGTAGCAGGTATTTTATTAATTTCACTAATAATATGTGGCACCCCTGAACCACCTAAGGTCACCACAGTTGCCTATTGCTACACCTAATGTTCACTAGTTACATCTCTTAGTAGAAGCATTGTAGTTCATAGTCATTTTTTTTAAACAGTCCCAACGCAACGTATTAGCGGAAGCATATCTTAATGTCACCATCTCTCCCTCCAACAATCATGATACAATGCACACCACTAAATACCATAGGAAAAGATAAAGCTGAGCCACTTTTATTTATATATTTTCATGATGGATTTTCTCGGGTCGATACATCAAAAGAAAGGCCAAGACTTTGAGCTACACTCGGCCATAACCCCAAAAAGAGACACTCGACCCTCTAAAACGATCATGCAAGATCCCCCATCAACTAGTGTCGGCTATCATCCCAAAAAGAAACATCAGCTCTCTAACCCTCACACGGCCATCACACCCATCCTGGTGCATCGGGCGGTGGTGGCGACAACATCCCCCTAAACACTCCATCTCGGCAGACATGAACTAACAGAACCTCCTGAATGACAAGGCCCTCGGCCAGGCCTACATCGTACATAACTAGCACTCGCACTCGCACAAATGTCAGTCCAGGGATGATGATGCAGTCAATCTCCGTACACTCTACCTCTACATCTGATGGAAGGCCATAAAAGGTGCCCCGCGTGACGGTAGGGAGCGGCATCCTTCTAATCTGAGATGTTGGTCCTCGAAGGGGTGAGTATAGCCACTCGGCAGGTAAAAGATCAAATAACCACTCAATACATCACACAATACAATCATTACATAGTACATGCCATTCATGCATCCAAGCATAACTTACCTTGCAACCATGCATATGCAAACACACTATATGTACATACATCCTCATATACTTATCACAATCATGTCATACTCATATCATCATGCCATAGGTGATCATCATCATGTCACACACATATCATTATCATGTCTCATACATATCATCATGCCATAGGTGATCATCATCATCTCTTATACATATCATCATGCCATAGGTGATTATCATCATATCTCACACATATCATTATGCCATAGGTGATCATCATCATCTCTTACACATATCATCATGCCATAGGTGATCATCATCATATATCACACACATCATCATACCATAGGTGATCATCATCATCTCTTACACATATCATCATGCCATAGGTGATCATCATCATATATCACACACATCATCATACCATAGGTGATCATCATCATATATCACACACATCATCATGCCATAGATGATCATCATCGTATCATACATGCATGTCATCATGCCATAAGTGATCATCATCATATCTCACACACATCATCATCATATCATATATGCATGATTCAATTTCCACTTTTATCTTTCAATTCGATCACCACATCTCTCTTTTTCGGGATCAGTAATTGCATCCCATACTTAATCACTCACGCCCCCAACCTGGCATTGCGAGAAAACCTCCGGCACACACCACCGGACATCCGGCACCCCCACATTCCGAGCATCTTACATCCCAACTGGCATCACGAGGCATCCCCTCAGGCACAAACCTCCAAGGCTTTTGGCACCCAACCATTCTAGGCATCTCGAAACTCCCGAGGCCATCCGGCTATGTATCTCAATACAATCCGGGCATCTGGCACCCCCCATCCTGGGCATCCTGACACTCCCAGGGCATTATCATCCGCCTCCAACAATTTCCTCATTTAACATAATTCACTTCATGTCTCAAAATCATCATGGCACATAATGCAATGGCAACCAAGATCACTTTCATCATTTTAATTCTTATATGCATTTCCAATCATCATCATACATGCAGCAAGATACAATTACTAATGACAATACAATCCATGGAATCCATACAACTTAGAATAGTCCATAAATGGCAAAAGAACGCTTCAAGTGCCTTAATTTTGCACAAAGGGACACTTAAGTGCCATAACTTACGAAAGGTACACTTAAGTGCCAAAATCGGAGTAAAATGGATAACTTGAGTGCCAATCCGCCAAAATCCGGCCAAAACGGCGACGTGTCAATTTTCCAATGAAGCGAGTGCGAAACGGCGTCGTTTTAATCGCGTGGCCAAAAAATTTAATATAAAAATTAATTTAAAACTAAATTTATTTAAATATTTAAAAAAATATTAAAATATTAAAAAATGTTAAATTGTTAAAAATTATAAAAATTATAAAAAATATAAAAAAATTTGAAAAAATTTAAAAAATTTTGTAAAAATATTAAAAATTTTGTAAAAATTTTAAAAAATATAGAAAATTTTAAAAAATTTAAAAAAAATGGTAAAAATTTAAAAAAAATTGTAAAAATTTTGTAAAAATTCTATAAAAATTTATAAAATTCGATAAAAATTTATAAAATTCTATAAAAATTTATAAAATTCTATAAAAATTTAAAAAGTCTATAAAAATTGATAAAATATTAAAAATTAAATAAATTAAATAAATTAAAAAGAAATTAAAAGTTAAAAAAAAAAAAATTCAAAAATTTTAGAAACTTTTAAAAAATTTCGAAAATTTTAAAAAAATTTCGAAATTTTTAAAAATATTAGAAAATTTTAAAATATTTAAAAACATTTAAAAAAATTAAAAAATTTTAAAAAATTTAAAACATTTTAAAAAATTTAAAAAAAATTTTGAAAATTTTTTTAAGAAAATGAGGCGGGCCGGCCAACCCTCCCCTACCTTCCGGCGACGGCGGGGAGGCGGCGGCAACGAGGGCTCCGCCCTCAACCGTTGGCTGCCTTTCTCCTCCTCCTCCTACATTTTTTTAAAAATAAAAATAAATTATATTATTGTTTTGTTTTAAATTTAATTTAATTAATTTTTCTATTATATTAGAATTCAACTTATACCAAAACAATGTTGTTTTGGCCGATTTAAGTGCTCTAATCTGGCCAACACCGAAACGACGTTAATTTGGTGCTGACATGGTAAAAAATTAATATATAAATTAATTAATTTTAATATAAAAATAAATTTATTTTAAAATTTTAAAAATAAAATTTTAAAAATTAAAAAATTTTGCAAAATTAAAAAAGTTACAGAAAAATAATTTAAAAAAGAAAAGAAAGGGGAGGTGGTGAGGGCTGAAATTTTTGTAACTTTTTTAAGTTTTTGTAAATTTCGTAAATTTTTTAAATTTTTTGTAACTTTCTAAATTTTTTTGTAAATTTTGTAAATTTTTTTATATTTTTTTAAATTTTATGTAAATTTTGTAAATTTTACGTAAATTTTGTAAATTTTTTTATAAATTTTGTAAATTTTTGTAACTTTCTAAAAAAAATTGCAAATTTTTATATTTTTGTAAATTTTTAATTTTTTTTTTAAATTTTTAAATTTTTCTAAATTTTGTAAATTTTTCTAAATTTTGTAATTTTTTTGTAAATTTTGTAAAATTTTTGTGAATTTTGTAAATTTTTGTAAATTTGTAAATTTTTGTAATTTTTGTAATTTTTTTATATTTTTTAATGTTTTAAAGTTTCTAAATTTTTTAATTTTTTAAAAATGTTTTTAAATAAATTTATTTTAAATTTAATTTAAATAATTTTTATATTATTATAAAATTCAAATGATGTCAAAACGACGTCGTTTGACCCGAGTATTTCATTTCCGACGGCATATCGAGAAATATTAATATTTTAATGCCACGTATGATTTCCGGCCAACTTCGCGGAGATGGCACTCAAGTGTCCCACTTTTCTTAAAATGTGGCACTTAAGTGTACCTTTCGTAAGTTATGACTTAAGTGTCGCTTTGGCTAAAGTTATGGCGACTGTTGAGTGAGTCGCACGTGGTTCATAAATCATGCTTTTTTTTTTTTAACTTCACTAAATTCCAGCTTGCACAATTTTGGAAAACATTTAAATTAAATATCCATATCATCTTCAAAAATCACAAAATCAGAGCATGTAATAGACAAGACATAAATGTAACAATTTCATGAAGAACACATGCCCAAAAGAGTTTCACACAAAAAGATATAGTTCACATATTGCAACATGCAGAATTCGGGCAAAGTCAGATTGCACAGTTTCTGAAGTATTTCGATTAAAATACCCTAATGACCTCCAAAAATTCTGAAATTTTACCAGATTATAGTCGAGACTCTAAAGTAGATTTTTCATGAAGACATCTATGCCAGATTCGTTCTAGATAATTTTCTATAGGCGGTCGAAGCTCCTGTTTCTAGCACCGAACGGTCCAGTTTATCTATCTCCGAAATATTGAGGTTTCGCCTACTTATCCTTCTTCTTTTCCTCTGCAATTTGGATATGTTTTGTTCCAAGAGGTCCCCTACAACTTTCATTAAGGAATCTAATTAATATTCTCAAAGAATAGTCTCCATATAGGTCTAGGAAGTCTCGGGTATCCAGTACCGTGTTTCCAGATTTACCGTCTTCAAAGGAAAATTTTTTCACTAGGCTAGACTTGCTCATTTTACCTCAAATTTGAGTACGTTAGTCTTTAGGATGTTCTATACAATTTTCATGGAGAAGTCAAAGTGATATTCTAAATAAAAAGCAACATGCAACACACAAAACCACCAAGAGGTTGACAAAACAGTTCCAGATCTAGTGTCTTCGTAGGAGGAGGGTTTCACCCCTTAAAACTCAACCTTTTTGTCTCAAATTTTAGCATATTATACTTTGAGATTTTTTCTACAACTTTCATGAAGGAATTGAAGTCAAAATCCAACTCAAAATACGCATGCAAGCCTCTACAATATTCTGGGTCGGGCGGTATACACGCAAACAGCAAGCCATCTAAAAAACAAAGCACTCTAGGTTCGGTTTCTCACTCCTAATCACCCAAAAATCAACACCATTCCAAACATACATGCAAGACACACATGTAAGAGTAGAAAGTGGATCCTAACTTGCCTCTAAGATCAAGCAAACGACGGCACACGGACGGCACACGGATGGGCGAACGGGCGGCGACGGGCGGACGAACAGCGAGCGGCTCCTTCTTCCTCCTCTCTCGGTTTCCCTCTCTCTCTCTCGCAACTTCCTCTCTCTCTCTTGGCTTGGACGAAGCCCTCTCTCTCCCTCTCTTTCCCACTTAATCCGGCCACTATCCCCCCTAATGGTCTTCCCTTCCATCATTAGCAATGATTGCTAATTGCATGATCTACACTTGGCAATTTGGGAGAGACGCATGGTCTTCTTCATGCAAAAAATGGGCCTCATCTCTCAGCCGGGCTTGGAGGAATTGGGCCGGCCTCCTTGTGGCCGACAACAGCCCCTCCTTGGGCTTCAATGGGCCGGCCATTTTGGCCCTATTAAAAGTCCATGCCATTGGGTCTTAAACCCAAGCCTAATTAAATCCCAATTTTACTTTTAACAATTCTCTTTTAATTCTTCTCTTTTATAGCTTCCAAATTTACAATTTCACATGGCCAAAATCTTGTAATATTTAATCTATAGGGATTAAATCTATGAGGTGCATAGCCAAGAATAAATTCTTCTTATTAATTTATCCTATAATACTAATTTAAAAACTCATGAGCATAAGCATATAACACTTAGTCTTAAGAGAAAACTAATGGCTAAAACATAAACCATAGGTAATGATCATGGGCTTTAATACATCATAGGGGTCGTCTTGAATTTTTGGGATGCCACATAATATGACTAGGATGAGTTGGATTTATTTTCTGCGAGTCAAGTCTGAAGTTGCTGATGTGTTTGTGAAGTTTAAAGCCTTAGTTGAGAATGAGAGTGGGAAGAAAATTAAAATGCTCGAGGTCTGATAATGGTTGAGTAGTATGCTCACAAGTTTAAGTTGAATTGTGAGTAAGCAGGAATTATGCAACAGTTCACTGCTCCCTATTCACCTCAACAGAATGGGGTCAATGAGAGGAAAAACAGAAGCATTATGGAGATGGCTAGATGTATGATGCAGGAGAAGAAATTACCTAAGAAGTTCTGGGCTGAGGTAGCTAATACTGCAGTGTTTCTATTGAATAGATTGCCCAGAAAAGCCTTAGAGAAGTCAACACATTTTGAAGTCTGGCATGGTGTTAGACCTTCTATGAAAAATTTGAAGGTTTTTGGGTGTTTGTGTTACACTCATGTTCCTGAGGTCAAGAGGGACAAACTGGATAAGAAAGCAGTGCTTGGAATCTTTATTGGGTATAGTCTTCAATCAAAGGCTTACAGAATTTTCCATCCCATGACAAGGAAGGTGACTGTGAGCAGAGATGTTATTTTTCTAGAGGAAGATGAGTGGAATTGGATGGAAGGAAAGGGTGCAGAACAACAGCAGTTCGAAAAACAACCTGCAACAGATGTAGAGATTAATGAAGTTATAGATGGATTGGAAGACAGTATGGATGATTTACCAGTGAGAGGCACAAAGTCACTTGCTGAAATCTATGAAAGAAGCAATGTGGCAATGCTAGAACCATCTAACTTTGTGGAAGCTAAGGAGGATCAAAGGTGGATTGCAACAATGCAAGAGGAGATTGCAATGATCCAGAAAAACCACACATGGGAGCTTGTTGACAGACCATCTGATAAGAATGTGATTGGGGTTAAGTGGGTGTTTAGAACAAAACTTAATCTGATGGTTTTGTCAATAAACACAAAGCTAGACTGGTGGTGAAAGGCTGTGCACAAATATGGGGAGTAGACTATTCTAAAACATTTGCTCCTGCTGCACGACTTGATACAATAAGGCTACTGTTAGCTATTGCAGCAAAGAAGAGGTGGCCTATATTTCATTTAGATGTCAAGTCTGCATTCCTGAATGGAGAGCTTGAGGAGGAGATTTTTGTTGAACAACCTGAAGGCTTCAATATCAAAGGGCAAGAAGAGAGTGTATACAGGTTGAGGAAAGCTCTATATGGATGAAGCGAGGCTCCAAGAGCTTGGTATGGGAAGATAAATCGATATTTGCAGGATTTTGGCTTTGTAAAAAGCTTAAGTGAGTTCACTCTTTATGTCAAGAAGGTGAATCACAGTGTTGTAATTCTATCACTTTATGTAGATGATCTATTAGTGACAAGGAATGATATGGAATTGATAGAGAATGTGAAGCAAGATCTATTTGTAGTTTTTGAGATGTCAGACTTGGGAAAGATGACTTATTTTTTGGGTCTGGAAGTCAAACAAGCTTCATATGAGATCTTCATCTGTAAAAAAATAAAATAAAATAATAATAATACATAAAGGAAATTCTAAAGAAGTTTCAGATGGAAGATTGTCGAAGTGTAAGCACTCTTATGGCTGCTAAAGATAAGCTGCACAAGAATGATGGAACAGATGCAGTAGATGATTTTATGTATAGAAGTCTGATTGGGTGTCTCAAGTATCTTACAGCAACTAGACTAGATATTCTATTTGTTGTGAGTGTTTTATCCAGGTTTATGAATAGTCCTAGTCAGTTACATTTGGTTGCAGCAAAAAGGGTCTTGAGATATCTCAAAAGAACATTGTTCTTTGATGTGAAGTTTAAGAAAGGTCAGAAGTTTAATTTGCAAGGATTTTCTGATAGTGACGGGGCCGGTTCAGTGGATGACATGAAAAGTACGTCTGGGTATTGTTTTAGTTTTGGTTCTGCTTGTTTCTCCTAGTGTTCTAAAAAGCAAGAGATTGTAGCTCAGTCCACAACAGAGGTTGAGTTTATAGTAGCTACTGCAGCTGCAAATCAAGCTTTGTGGCTGAAGAAGATAATGAAGGATTTGTGGTTGAATTCTAGTGATTGCATTGAAGTTAATGTTGACAATCAGGCTACTCTAGCAATATCACATAATCCAATTTTCCATGGCAAAACCAAACATTCTAAGTCAAATTTTTCTTTCTGTGTGAGGTGTAACAAAGTGGCGAAGTTAAGTTAATCTATTGCAGATCTGAAGATCAACTTGCAGATATGTTCACAAAACCACTTCAGGCTGGAAGATTTGAGTTGTTAAGAGAGAAAATAGGAATCTGCAGCAGCAACTGATCTAAGGAGGAGTTTGTTGGAATTGCCTCAGTGCTGCTGTTTTCGATCATGTTTCCTCCGTTTTTTTTTTTTTTTTAAACAGTCAAGTTCATTTAGTTATGCAGTTAGTGTTTTTGCTATTTTCTAGGAAGTTAATAGCACGTTTGTGTGCAGTTATGTGTTGCACGTATGTGAGTAGTTTCTGCTTTGTATTTAGTTGTGGTACTCGACAGTTTTTCCTTTGCACAAGACGTATGAAGTGCTATCCTCTATTTTTTTTATCCTTTCTCTCCCTCAAACAACAGAGATGTTTTCTGTTTTGATTGTTGTTTTATGAGCTTTAACAAGATGCTCCACAATGTGTCACCAGGTTGTGCCTTAGTTGTTGCTGGGGCAGTAGATTTAGAAGAATCTGTCTTCGACTTCAGGAACGGATGCTTATTGCTCTTTCCCATTCCATTAGCGAGCAACCAACGGGAACCTGATTGTTGCTGGTTTGAACTTCCCCAGACCTTTCTCTTCCCAGGATCAGTCTTGAGACCAGCAACATGGACTTCAGTAATCTTATACCGGAATTTCTTCCACCTCAGATTTCTTTTCTTCTGTCCCCTCCTTAATTTCTTCCTTCTTTTTGGACTCGGCCGACTCATCCCTTCATCCTCATATTTTACTTCAGAAACCTTGAGGTAAATCCTTGGCTTCGGTGGAACAAAACACTCTCTCGACCTGAATTAGCGCAAGCATTGGTGCATCGACTGGTTCATAATTCCGCAATGGATCCGGTAGTTGCACCATCAATGCAACTGTGAAATTATTTCCCAAAAGACCCCAATTCCTACCAGAGCCTTTGCTGCGCCTTCTATCCCCCTTTGACCCTCCACGTATCCAGTCCAAGGAGTTGGCATGATGCGCAGCAAGAATTTTGGAAGTTCGCTCGCTAATTTGATCTTCATCATCAAGTTCACCAGAGTCCAACCTCATCCATTCATCAAGACTTAGAGATAGGCTCATCAACCCTTCATCTTTGTTGTCGCTACTTTCCTTTAGATCCAACAGCTGCAGCCCAGCAGTTCCCTCAAGACCCAGTGACCCACTGATATCCACGCCCTTGCCCAGTAGAGTCAAAACGTCTCCAATTGATTGTGCACTGATATTTGAAGGTGCATCCTCGTCTGACATGCCAGAGTGTATCCTCAACCCCTCAATTGACAGAGCTTCAATCTTATCCATAGCCAAAGGAGCCACATCCTCTAAAGATACATATTCAGAGCCAACATCATTGCCAGCTGCATTTTGATTGTACTTACTAGACCTAGAATTGCATGATGCTTCTGTGTTTCTGATTTGCCGGGAAGTCAAATCTTGCCCCACTTTTAAACTGTCGTTCAATAGACATTGCCTGCACCAAGGTCGAAATTTTGTAGAGTTAGTATATTTTAAAAATATATATGAAAGACAAGATGTTTAAAAAAGTTGCCACAAACCTTTCAACTCCTTCAAGAGAAGGTGAGGCTTCCCATGCGACTTGTTGCATTGTCTTTCCAGTTATATCTTCCAAGGGCATTAACTCGTTTGCCTGCATGGAGAGCTTTTCATCCCAACAAATCTCTCATAAATTCTAAATTCCACCCATTTTGCATCAATTTAATTCATTCCCGTCAATAAGCACATTTAAATTTTCTTTCCGTGTTGCATTTTCAACTTTTAAGAACGCGCTCTCTCTTTTGATGGTGTAAATGCAAATCAAAATTAAAAGCATAAGACCTCGTGGCAATTATTAATCTACTAATCTAATCTATTAACTTCTCCATTTTTTTTTTTTTCCAGTTTTTGCTATGCTGATCTCTCTGTCTATCAATCGCAGTCATGCCTTATCCAATGCAGATTTGATCTGACAGGAGGAGGACGTCTAACAAATTCCCAGAGCAATTAATTAAAATCAAGAACAAAATCACATTTATCACGGTGAGCACGAATTCACGGGTCAATTCTTCTAGAGCAAAATAGCCGGTAAACCTACATAATTGCAATTAATAGTAGGTTGGGGGGGGACGGTCATTGTGCTTTCATCCATATCCGAACACCTGTATAATTGTCTAATCCCTAACAGGAAAGGAAAACCGAAATCACCCTCATCTAATCTCTAGCTCCCTTGATCACGTCTTGCTACATTATTACTGTCCAATTAGGGAATAATCATAACGGCAGTCGGCTGCATGCACTCAAAGCGAACGGCACCACATTCGATGATCGGGATATGATTATGTGCATGCACGTGTTATCATCGTCATTTCTTTTACTATTTATACCGATTCCTAACATCAAGTTATGTATAATTAAATCCCCAATCTCGAGCTCGAATTCCCTCTTTTGATCCTCATCTTCATTTAGATTGACAAGCTCGAGCTTGAATTCCCTCTTTCAATCCTCATCTTCATTTGGAATAGTATCAACCAAGTTTTGGTTGGCATTATCACTTTATATTATTAGTCTTCTTTTACTTTTGTTTCAAGTAAGGTCTCTACACACGAGTGAACTACCGCTTTTGTAGAAGGTCACATTTTTCTTTATCACGCATATCAGTGGGATCTCTATTCAAGTGCGGACTACCGCCCTGTGTAAGATCACATTGTTATTTTAATCACTGTTCATGCATATCAATGGAATCTCTACTCGAGTGCGGACTACCTCCCCTGCGTGAGATCACATTATTATTCTAATTACTTTCAATTATGTTTCATATTATTTTATGATTGAAATCATAATTAGCTTAGTCTTCATCTATATTTCATTTCTTCACATGATTCGTTTCTTATTTATTATCATTATCACTCATGAATTATTATATTTCATATTAAATAATTTCACACAACTAGGATATTTTTATGATTACATTAGAGATACAGAACCTATAGAATTTTTCCACATATTAACCAATCCAAACAAACGTAGACGTTAAGAATTAAATCACAAATCACTTAACAATTTTCTATATATATTGAAATCACTCTAGGTGATTTCTTATCCTTTATATAGTACCACAAATCCTGAGGGGTATATGGTATCAGAGCCAAGGGGATATATATAAGAATGCTCCATAGCTAATCATTTTACCTTGGTGAGGATGTACACCTCTTCACTTGGCTTCTACGAATGGATACGCAGAAACAGCGAGGGAATTGTTACGATTGGAACCCCTTGCATGCCTTGTCCATGATGAAGATGGAAGGACCCCACTTCACTTGGCTTTTGCGAACGGAAACGTAGAAACAGCGAGGGAATTGTTACGATCGGACCCCCTTGCATGCCTTGTCCATGATGAAGATGGAAGGACCCCACTTCATCTGGCCATGATGAAGGGTCGAATCAAGATCGTGATAGAGCTGATCGTCATGTAGATGCTTTTGAGTTTGAGCCATACCTCTAGAGTGGATTCGATTTCTGCCACGTATTGAAGTGCCTCGTCTGATAGGCTCAATCAGATCGCATCACACGCCCTCTCCTCCATGTTGGCCTAGTCATCATCGGTGATGGTGTCCAACTTGTTCAATTTTCCTAGAAGAACCTTTGATAAACTCAGTTGAACCAACAGATCCTTCATTCTTCTCCACCGTGGTGTAAAATTACTCTTCCGGGCGAATCATTCGATATCAAATCGAACGGTCAAACCTTTTCTAGCCATCTAGTCAAAAGTCGCAATACAAGAATGGAGAACTTTGGTTGCTTCGATACTAATTGTTGTGCAGAAGAACACCCTAACTAGATGAGATAAAAAGTCGAAAACAAGAATAATCAAGAACAGAGATTTACGTGATTCGGCGAAAATCCACCTATGTCCACAGGAGAGAGAGATGACTTTTTATTTCTTGAGCGTATTTAGATACAAGATACAATGCTATATAAATAAACCATCAGATCCCCAATTCCCTAATCCCAATAAGATAGAAATTTGATCCTTAAAATCTTATCAGTTTTGAAACTGACTAATAAATCTTTAGTGATTATCCCTTAAATATTAGGGATATCAGGACATCTCATAGTTACATCAAATTTGGACCATTTCCCATGAAATCCCTTGTAGATAGGTCCAAATCTAGGATATATATCTAGACACGTATAGCCTACAAGCTCCAAGCCTTCCTAGACTTTCCGATCAACTTTTATGAGTCTCTAATAGATGGAAATTTCTTGGAATTGAAGACAACGTTAAGAAAGTCAAAGAGAGGTCTTATCAACTTTTCCAAGTCTCTAATCGAGGGAAGGCCGTATCAACTATTCCAAGTTTCTAATCAAGTGAAATTTCTTGGACTTTTCAATGAAAGTCTCGTCGATTTTACATGCATGCTGATCTTCTTGGTTCATGAATTCGTGTTGAATACGGGTTGTATCATCGTATTATCCCACACTCTTAACTTTCGAACATTGTGGAAGCATGCAAGAATCTTTTTTAATCCCACGTGTTTGTGTCGTTTCTCTGCTCTTTCCAGCATGTAAATGCTATGTAAGACTCACGTTATAGCATCTTATATATAGTTAACAATCTCAAGGCTTGACATTCCAACTCCAAGGCAGTCTAGTGAAAGAAAAAGAGAGATCGTGTGTGGACCGAAAGCTTCAGGTGACTAAACAGAGCAATTTCGAGTTCACGCACAAGCTGGGAACAATGCAATCGATCACAAGCCCGAGAAGAAGGTCGCCATCCCCGCCATCGCATCAACAAGCTTCCTTAGCATCTAAAAGAAGACACCAAGAGAAGAGGCTCTATGAGGCGTCGCATGACGGGTGCGTCGAGTCGTTAGCTCAGTTGCTGCAAGAAGACCGACCCATCCTGGCTCGGGCTTCTGTCACTTGCTTCGACGAGACACCATTGCATGTGGCCTGCATGCTCGGTCATGTACCTTTTGCCAAGGCTCTTTTGGCTCATAAAAGGGATTTGGCTATGGAGTTGGACTCGCAGGTACGTCGAAGCGAAAACCTTGGTTGTGGTTGTTTGATACCTAAACCCAGTCATCCTCGCAAACCAGATAATCGGTGGAATTGCAACTGTTTTTTTTTTTTTTTTTTGGTAAGTGGAATTGCAACTGTTTTTTATTAGGGTTTCCCAAGTTTTAGGCTTTTAGCCATGTGTTAAGTAATTTATTGACTATTATTTCCATGGAATATCTCTACATAGATCAAACTATCTTACTTGTCAAATTAGATTTTGCACATGTAATATAGTATTTTGTTTTCTAGTTTTCATGATCTGTGAGAAATCAAACCCATCATATATGTCTCAAGGAAATTAACAAAATTCAGACAAAAATCAAGTCGTGGGTTTCCGGGTTAATTCAACCTGAAAAATCTTACAGACACCAGTGAATTTAAGCAGCTCAATCTATTTGATTTGAAAATGCAATATATATAAATCACATGAACGTGTCCCTCTATAAGAATGCTCCATTGTCAAGCACTTTACCTTTGCAGGGACGTACGCCTCTTCACTTGGCGTCTGCGAACGGATATGTCGAAATAGCGAGGGAATTGTTACAATTAGAGCCCCGTGCATGCCTTGTCCATGACGAAGATGGGAGGACCCCACTTCATCTAGCCACGATGAAGGGCCGAAGCAACATCGTGATAGAGCTGGTGAAGGCGAGACCGAGACGGCTGAGCACAGGCAAAGCCACGGCCAAACCGCTCTCCATCTGGGAGTGAGTCATAATCATTTGGAGACTCTGAAAGTCCTGGTGGAGACGGTGAGAGATGGTGATTTGGTGAAAGCTCAAGATGATGAGGGTAATACCATTTTGCATTTGGCTGCAGCACACAAGCAAATAGAGGTAATCCTTTTTGTTTCGAATTGCTTTGAAATTGTGACGATGTCAGATATTGCATTCCAATTGAACATTTTGTGCAGATAAAATCCGGCTCATTCTCATTTTTCTATAGACTCAAGCTTTCTGCATTCAAACTTCAGTGGATTTATCGATTGAAGTAACTTACAAGAAATATCTTTGTTTGTTGTTTCTTTTATAATTGATAAGAAGCTCATCCTTTTGTGCAGACGGTGAAATATCTGCTTCAAAGAAGCGAAGTGGATGTGAACACACTGAATAGAAATGGATTCTCTGCTCTGGATATAGTGGAATACTTTCCAAAGGATTTCAAAGTCATTGAATTGAGAGAACTGTTAGTACATGCTGGAGCCCTGAGAGCCATAAGATTCCCTGCATCGACAACTCACCAAGCAGTTGTTGATAACACGAATGAGGAGAATTTAACTATTGTAGTTGACCTAGCATCTGTAGCACCTCCCTCCACCAATACTCCTCCGGTAGAGTTGGTTCCGCCACCATCTTTATCGGGTGCAATCAGGAAGCAGGAGGAAGACAAAAACAAGAAATGGATCAAGAAGAAGCGCGATTCTCTTATGGTAATGCTTTAGCTAGATGTCTTGGAGTAGCATTTGCTAACAACTTAGATCAGATCGGTCATGTTATTACAATTAACATCATAGCTCACAGCTAATTAATTTAAACTCTTTGTTTGTTTCATGAAAAATGGATGATTCAGAAACTATTTTCCTAAAAATGATCATTTGTGTCGCTTAAAATAAATAATTATACTTTCTTAAAAAGGTTTTCTACATATGTACTAAATTGCTCGTAATTAAATAGCTATGTACGGAAAGAAGATGAGTAGCTAGAATAATAGATGGCTTATGATTTAGGAAAAAAAAAATGGAGGGTAATATAAGAAATCTAATAGTGAGAAGAGATGGAACAAGTTGATGAATATTTAAGAAATTAAGGGTACTTAAGAAAATCTAAACCCGAAGTAGTTGGATGATTTTCTTTCAATATCTATACAAATACATAAAGTAAAGAGGATTTCTAAAAGACTCAAATCTTTTTTTTCTTCAAATATTCTCGACAACTTGGGGCCTATTTTGTAACCAATTTGTTCTCAAGAACAATTTTTACTTAGAAATGATTTTTATTTTATTTTGTTCTCTGAACGAGATTCTTAGTATTTAAAGGCCTTTGGAAATTGTCTAAAATTTCTTTTCCTACGATAAAAATTTATTTGGTAAAACCTTAAATTCTTTTGTGATCAAGAATTCTTTTAATTTTTTAATAATTTTATTTATTCTTCTCTTTTCTTTTCTATTCTTTTTTTCCTTTTCTTCTTCTTCCTCTTTGGCCGGTTGTTGGCTTGGCCATTGCTTGTGACCGACTAGATGAGGGCCGACAATCTCGTTGAAGTATCATCGGCCCCCAGCAAGCCGAGCCTCGCCCGATCAAGCCCGCCGAGCCACCGGTGAGGCTCAATCTAACCAAGCCCCTGTGAGGTCAACCTCACCAAGGCCGGGCAACGCCACTGTGTGGTGGCCCAACGAGGGCGAGCCTCCCGGTAGCTGGGATATAAGTGTGTTTTATTTTCCACATATTAAGTTATTATATTTTGATTTTATATCTAACAACAATAGCAACCTTTATAAAAAGACGTTCAAATTTCAAAATATCTTCATTTTTTTTTTTTGCATACATGTATATATTCATACACTTAGTTTTTTTGTAATTTAATCCATGAACTCTACTTCTGTAGAAAGCCCGCCACAATTTTCTTGTATTTAGATAAATATAGGAAAAGCCATCAATTGAATTTGTGCATTTGATGGAATGACTTAACTTTGACTCGACGATCTTCATATGTATAAATATAGTTGAAACACTATTTCTTCATTCACAATCTAAAACTCTCTTTCACATCACGACAGATAACTGCCACCGTGATCGCAGCCATGGCTTACCAAGCCGGCATTAGCCCTCCCGGCGGCGTGTGGGACAACGATCAGAGACACAACGGCACCATCTTATACTACGCAGGAACACCGATAATGGCTGCAAACGATCCAGAGGGTTACCCGATGTTCTGGACATACAACACCATCTCTTTTCTTGCATCCCTTAGCACGATCTTCTTGCTCATCAGTGGCTTCCCCTTGGGGAAGAAGGTTCTGACGTGGATTCTGATGGCCACAATGTGGGTGACCATCATTTTCACGGCGCTGACTTACCTCCAGTGCATGCGGGCCATCTTGCACGTGCAGAGGAAACCTGAAGACACGCGGTGGGCCGGAGTGGCTGGGACACCCACCGAAGCTATGCCAATCAAGGGTCGGAGACCGATCCTAGGGGCTGAGTTCTTCATGCATGTTTGGCTCTGCACTGTAGCCATTCTATTTCTAGTTCACATCGTTCGATACCTCGTGATCGTCCTCCGAAAGATCCGCAAAAGCTAAAGAAGTGGATATCAGGATGTGTGAGTTGGTGCAGATCTAGGGGCAATATCGAGATCTAGTGTATTCATCTGGTGGGACAGAGGATTACTGCATAGTCTTGATGCCTGTGTTCTTTCTAACTTAATCCCTATGTCATAAGATCATTCTGAGTACCGCTACTTGTGCAAACGATTTAATGAGACTACTAAACCAAACAGAGTCCATCTCGCATTATTCTCGAGCTCTCCTCATCAGAGATGTCTCGCCCACGTAGCCGAATCTTTCTAAAGAGAATGGGAAGGCCTGGCCACAAAGTAATCTGATCTACTCCTATGTATGCCGCAAATTAGTAGGTAAAAGCAACATTGGGCCATTCCATGATTTGTCTCACACAGCTTCACCATTCTCTTTCCAATCACACCAAACAACCGAACCCAGCTACCTCAAAAGCATCCGCACTTCTTTTATGCTTCCTTCATATTCTTCTCCAATGCTGATAGTGTATAAAATTAGGTTTTCATAAACAATTAATCAATTAAGAATAAACGGATCCATACATGATTGTAAAACACCGATATCAATAGTGGAATTAAAGCGTACCTGTTTGAGCCATTGCTTCACTTGAAGAAAACTAGATCACTCTGATAATCAGGGATCTATCGGAATACTAGATCTTCCTCTCTATGACCTATTTCGATATAGCAGCTTTCAATGGGATTAAAGCAACCGATAGGTATAACCTACCCTTTTATAGGCTAGAGAGGGGACCTAGCAAATCCTAATCAACAGCGTGTCAACTGGGCCCTTCCTATTACGGGCTTCAATCAAACACAATTGCCTACACTTTGCTGCTCAACTAGGCCCGTTAACAATAGATGTCAATACCCAATTCAATCATATCACTTTAGGGTTTAACAAATATTGGAATATCCATTAACCCGATTATTTAAAATAGAAAATCAATTAATTAATGTAAGCCCATATTATAGGAAATTTCCAACATTCTCCCACTTGGGCTACATTAATTAACTTATTTTATTTTGAAAAAAGATTTTATATTGAAAACGACACTATCAGGTTAATAACTAAAATTTTGTTTTATGTGGCCACAACTTTTAAAAAAATAATATTCCAATAATGGCATCTCAATACCAATCCAATTCTATATAACCTTAATATAGGACTATGGAGATCAATGTGTTAAGAAAATACCACAACACAAGATCTTCCATAATCACATATAATAAGTATTATATTTTCATGGATCATGGGCCTAGTAGTGTAGTAATAAATAGTGCCAACATGTGATCAAGATATAAACTATTTCTTATTGGTCCTTAATGCAATTTCTCGACAACATGAAACTGCATTAGCGCAATTTCTAAACAACATGAAATTGCCTCAGTGCGATTTCTAAACAACATGAAATTGCACAATTATGTCACAATCCAACATGAGATCTCATAATCAGTGACATCCAATCATCTTTAAACTAAAATTTGTTTAAAGATATTGTTTTATACTTCCATTTCTCAGTCAACAGGAAAAAGGATAACAATAGAATCAATAACAACAATCATTGAAAATAAATGCTTTAATAGACATCATAAAAGCATTATCAGTCTGTATATAACTATAATATCCAGAAATACAAATTATATAACTCCCACTAACAAAAGAAATCAAAATATTCTAAAACACTTATATTATTTACATGTTCTTTAAACAAAATGGGTCGTAAGCCTTTTGTTAGAGGATCAGCCAACATGGACTCGGTTCGATATTATCAATTACAACGTCTCCATTTTTGACCAAGTCTTTAACAGTATAATATTTGATCTCCATGTGTTTGGACGCATTACTAATCTTGTCATGCTTGGAATAAAACACAGCTGCAGTGTTGTCACAGTAGATCACCGTAGGTCTAGCAATAGAGTCTACAACACGCAATTCTGAGATCAAATTTCTTAGCCAAACTGCTTGAACTGACGCGTCGTAGCACGCTACAAACTTAGCATACATTGTAGAGTTTGTAATCAAGGTTTACTTTGTGCTCTTTCAAGAAATAGCACCTCCAGCCATCATAAAAATATATCCAGAAGTTAATTTTCTATCATCTGAACAACTAGCAAAATCAGCATCTGAATATCCAATCACTTTTAGGTCCTCAACTCTGCTATACACGAGCATGAAGTCCTTTGTTCGTTGTAGATATCTCATCACCTTCTTAGCTGCAACTCAATGTTCTTGACCTGGATTCGATGAGATATCTTCCAAGAGTATTCACAAAAAAGCAATATCAGTCTGGTACATACTTGTGCATACATAAGACTGCCAACTGCACTAGCATATGGAACATTTTTCATGACTTCCTTTTCAACATCATTCTTGGGGCATTGTTCTATACTTAATTTATCTCCTTTCACAATAGGAGCTTCACCTGACTTACAAGTCTGCATATTAAATCTTTTCAAAACACAATCTACATAACTTTTCTGAGATAACCCCAGAACTTTCTTAGATCTGTCACGATGAATCTCAATGCCTAGAACAAAAGATGCTTCCCAAGATCTTTCATATCAAACTTTGTAGATAGAAAATTTTTGGTGTCATTCAATAGATCAACATCGCTAGCAAGTAAAATGTCATCTACATAAAGTACTAAGAAAATATATTTACTCCCACTTACTTTCATGTAGATGCATTGATCAAACTTATTTTCTTCAAAGCCAAATGATCTCACAACTTTGTGAAATTTTAAGTACCACTGACGTGATGCTTGTTTGAGACCATAGATGGACCTTTGAAGTTTGCACACCATATGTTCCTTTCCGGCTTCTTTAAACCCTTCAGGTTGTTGCTTATATACTTCTTCATCCAGATCTCCATTTAGAAAAGCTGTCTTGACATCCATTTGGTGAAGCTCTAAGTCAAAATGAGCCACCAATGCCATGATTATCCGAAAAGAGTCTTTAGTAGATACTGGGGAAAAGACTTCATTATAATCAATACCTTCTCTCTGTGTGTACCCTTTTGCGACTAATCTTGCCTTGAATCTCTCTATGTTGCCTTTATTGTCTTTCTTGGTTTTGAATACCCATTTGCAACCGATCGGTTAATGCCCATCAGGTAAATCAACAAGTTTCCATACTTGATTAGTTGACATGGAAAACATCTCCTCCTTCATCGCTCCTAACCATTTATCTGCTTGATCACTATTAAGAGCTTCTTTGAAGGTCGTCGAATCCACTATACTTCCTATGTCAAAATCAGTTTCTCCAAGATAGACATGATAATCATTTAGAAGTGTTGGTCTTCTTTGTCGTTGTGATCTTCGCACAAGCATTTCCGGAGCTGCATCATTCATCTGGGGAATTTCATTTGTAATGGGATGATCTATCGTCATATTTTCGGTATTTGTTTCTTGTTGAATTTCCACTCTGCTGGGATCTCACATAGAATCTTCATGCAAGATGGGCAATGGAATAGAGACCATTTTGTTTGGTTCTTCCCTTTCAAAAGATTTGGAGGAACTCTTTTCAGCAACATCTAATTCCAGGAATTTATCTCCAATAGACTTTGACTGCGAGTAGCGCCTTTCTTCTTTGTTTTAGTTAATTTTCCCCTCACACAATCAATATAAGTCTCAATACCATCTGAGTCAAGAGGAGGGAGAATATCAGCCACGATAAGTCGCTTTACCCGTTCTTTGGAGATATGCCCCAATCGCTTATGCCATAGCAATGGAGATCTATCTTTAATTAAAGATCTCTTAGCAACAACATTCTCGACATTGAAAGAGCAATATGGTCTATCGGGAGATAAGGATAATCGATATAATCCATCAAATAAAACACAATTCCCAATAATTCTGGAATCATAACTCAAATACACTCTTTTATTCGCAAAATGAAGACAATATCCAGCTTTGTCAAGCGAAGAAAGAGATACTAAGTTTCTCCTAAAATTAGGAACATAAAAGACATTGTTCAAGACAAGCTAAAAACTAGAATCTAAATTCAAAACAACTGTCCCTATGCGCTCCACATCAACTCAAAGTATTGTTTCCAACTTTAAGCTTTGACTCCCTCAGACTTGGATTCCTTAGATTTGTGAGACCCTGTAAGGCAGTAGTCACATGAACAGTAGCACCAGAATCAAGCCACCAAGAATCCAAATGAACATCAACCAAATTTGATTCAAAACAAACCAACAACTCACCTTGGTGACTTTCTTTTCTTGTTTTTAGCCAAGCTTGAAATTTGTAGCAATTGGCTCTCTTGTGACCCTACTTCTTGTAGCGAAAACATTTAAAATCCTTATCTCCATTTCTCCCATAGTTCCCATTTTTCTTAAAGTCTTGCCATTTCTTTGGGCCATGAGCATTTGACCCCTTAGGCTTCCATTTGCCTCTATACGAACTCAACTTGGCATTGGTAGTTAAGTGGGCAGACTCATACTTTTCCTTCTTTAATTTCTCTTCCTCAGTCACACACTTAGTAATCAAGGCATTAACACTTCATGTCTCATTCTGAGCACTATAAGCAGTCTTAATCTGGCTAAATTTAGCTGGCAAAACATTTAAGGCGTGATGCACAATATAATTTTCAGAAAGAACAATTTCATGGGCCTTAAGTTTGGACTGAATGTGGACCATCTTCAGTATAAATTCTCTAACACCCATAGCAGCATCATACCTCATGATCGTTAACTCACTCAGCAAGTTCCTAGCTTAAGCCTTATCTGAGACTCTATATCTTTCCCCCACTGCTTCAAGGAACTGTCTGACATTCGTATCTTCCGGCAAACCACTAATCAGATGCTCAGCAATAGACCTCTTCATAGCAATGAGGCTTAGTCGATTAGATTTTTCCCATCTAGCATAATGGGCCTTTTGATCTGCAGTACTTTGATCATTGGGCCTGGCAGGTTCATCCTCACGTAGAGCTAAGTCCATATTAACGATGCCCAAAGCAAACTCTATATCTTGCTTCCATCTCTTAAAGTTTGATCCAGTTAACATTTCCACCGTGGCATTGTTGTTATTTACAGCAAAGGTAACTATTTACACACACAATGCAATATGATCAATTATGGGCAATAAGCAACTCAACAAAAATAATTAGTACATCATAAACTCCCCTTTGGGCAGAGTGTATAATGCACCATTATTTTTCCAAGCATGAAATTTATAAAGCAACAATAAGGAGAATTACATATAATTATCAAGGATCCATCCCATTTTGGCAGACAAATCCTTTAAATCATACATCTCCATAATATCAACATAGAGGGGAATTACATATAATTTTCAAAACATTTATCCCCTTTGGGCAGATAAATATTTTTCAATTATACATCCCCATCTTTTAAATATGGGAATAAATTTCATGCTATTTTTCCAAATTAATATACGCAATAACTCCCTTTGGGTGAGTAATTGTATATATTAATCTTTTATCAATAGGGAACTCCAAAAATTTATGCCCAAAATTCATCAAACAATATGAAACACTTTACAACATGTGCTTCCAATGATCATATTGCACCTTTTCAAACAACAATTTTTGCCACAATTTTTTTTAATTTTTTTATTATATTATTATTATATTATTTAAATATTTCGGACTCCCCGGGCCCAGGACCCCGAGCAGCCCAAATCAGACCGCAGGGCCTGACGTGTGCGCGGCCCAAGCTATTCTTTTCACACCTTTAGGCCCATTATAATATTTATTCTTATTCTGGTTTTGGGCTCACGCCCATGAACCAAGAAAAGAAAGTTTCTAGGCGTGAGCCCAGACCAACTTTAAAAACAAGACATAGAATAAAATTAAGGCAGGATGGGCGTAAGCCCATCCACTGACCCGGCCCGGCTGGAGGTCTTCTTCAACCTCCAGCTAGGTCCCGAAGTTGCAGCAAACCGGGTCATGAAGTTGCAGCAAAATTCTCTCTCAATTCTCAACGAAATTATACAAATTATATATGGTTGGAAAGATCTCAACATGTAGAACAAAAGCCCTATGGTTACAGGATTAATAAAGCAAAAAATCTACACAAAAAAAATAATGCCCATATTCGGCTCAAAGAGGAGGATTCCGAATTTTTCCATAAAAAAAAAAAGAAAAGGGGGTTCTACAATCATATACGATCGGCTCTGATACCACATGTATAAAATTAGGTTTTCATAAACAATTTATCAATTAAGAACAAGCGAATCCATACATGATTGTAAAATACCGATATCAATAAATATAGCGGAATTAAAGCGTACATGTTTGAGCCATTGCTTCATTTGAAAAAACTAGATCACTCGATAATCGGGGATCTATCGAATACTAGATCTTTCTCTCTATGACCTATTTCGATATAGCAGCTTTCAATGGGATTAAAGCAAGCGATAGATATAACCTACCCTTTTATAAGCTAGAGAGGGGACCTAGCAAACCCTAATCAACAGCGTGTCAATTGGGCCCTTCCCATTACAGGCTTCAGTCAAACACAATTGCCTACACTTTGCTGCTCAACTAGGGCCGTTAATAATAGATGTCAATACCCAATTCAATCAGATCACTTTAGGGTTTAACAAATATTGGAATATCCATTAACCCGATTATTTAAAATAAAAAAATCAATTAATTAATGTAAGCCCATATTATAGGAAATTTCCAACAGATAGATGTCCAAAAGCCATCTCATCAAAGCTAGCGAGCCTCTGTCTGATCAATTTCAACCCCATGGCACCAAACCACAGTGCAGTCACACCATTTACATGAACTTCTTACACTATCTTTGCCTGCCTAATTTTAAGGAAGCGATAGACAGATTTCACAGAAAACATTCCATTATTATCGCAAGCCGTGCAAGCTAATCCTCCCTCAAAGATCGGAATCGAAGCAGCGCTAGTTTCATATGTAATGTTCACATACCAGAACGTGTGCTTCTTCTAAAACAACATTCAAGCTCTGATATTATAACCGCTTGCCAAAGGATCTTTTCTTCTTTATATAGACAAGTAGAGGAGGGACAAGGTAGAAATGGAACCTAAAATCTCATGGACCGATCTGTTGTTCCTAATCAGAAGACAAAGGATTGGTAGCGTATCATCCCAAACAAAACACAAAAAATTACTGTTCATATGCAAACTGATTACAGGGGATGGAAGAACAGAGAGATGAAAACAATTACATAGACGGATCTTTTCTACCTTAGACTGGTGATAATCAGTCCATAACAATTGGGAAAGTAGGAGAGTTCTCAAAGGCAGGAGCCAGTACTTTCATCTGTCTTAGACAACCACGATGGGTGGTTTCAATCAGCAAGCCCATAACTAACGCAGCTCATAAACTTCACTCAACCCAGTTTGGCAAACCAAGCCTCTTTCAAGAAGATCCGTTTCGCAACCCCAACTTAACGCAACCTGACGGTTTCGTTTGGGAGAATAATATTGGGATTGCGTATGTGTGGGTTAAGAGCCGCCAATTCTTTCCATTTAGCACCAGTTCCATGAACACGGGATGAGATGCTCCACAATGTGTCACCAGGCTGTGCCTTAGTTGCTGCTGGGCAGTAGATTTAGAAGAAGCAGTCTTCGACTTCAGGAACGGATGCTTATTGCTCTTCCCCATTCCATTAGCGAGCAACCAACGGGAACCAGATTGTTGCTGGTTTGAACTTCCCCAGACCTTTCTCTTCCCAGGATCAAATATGTTTGATTAATTCTAGACTATAATTATTTTACGCATGGTTGTGATACCCAAGCCGTGCATCTACGACGACGTGGGATTTATAGATTTTAAATGAGATGTGATTTTAGAAGAGTTTAAGATTAAACCGTCATCTTCTACTAATTTAGATATGTCAAAATGGGATATATACTCATTTTTTTAACCATATTTGATGGGTTGGATGATTATATGAACTAGTTATATTTACTGTGGGTTCAGAATGGTAAAACTTATAATAATATAAGTGTTAAAGAGATTCACAACTTATTTAGATCTATTTTATCTCTATGACTTTCTCTTTATTCTCTCGCCCTTACTTGATCTCACGCTCGCTCACTCTTTACTCTCACTTTAGTTTGTGTATGAGTTTTTTTTTTTTTAATGATTAAATATAGAAGTGTTTTAGCAATACATGTCGTGTCGTTCATAGGTCACTAGATTGTATTACATGAAAATATGTCAAAGCATGTTAAGTAAATCAATTTAAATCGGACCATTTTCGACCCTACCCATTATTTTGATGGGTCTATAATAATTTAAGGTTTTGCATGGTTCAACATGCAATGTTTAACTAATTGTAGATTAGAGTCGGTTTTACGCATGGTTTACACATGCCGTGCGTCCACAATGACGTGAGATCTACAAAAATTTATAAACAAGGTGAGATGAGTTATAGAAGAAGTTAAGGATTAAACTGTTCGTCTTGGATTATTTGTTCGTACGTAAACGAAATTGGCCAAATTGAAAGGTCAACGCAATCTTGGGGAAACACGGGAAAAGGTCGAGACCGTTGACCGGGTAACGAAATCGCGCCCCCGCTTCTTTTTTGACCCGCCGGGGGCGATCGTACGATAGCCAGCGAGACCAAACCACGCGTGGCCCCACTCGCGGAGCAGTCCCCCTAAGTTAAAATAATTAATTAATAAAAATATTATTTTACTAATAATAGTTATCTATAATTAAATATTTTTGTGAACAATAAAAATACATTTTAATTTATTCATTTTTATAAATGAAATGAATAATCATTTTTAAGAAAATATTTTTCAAACTATTTATTTTCTCACGAAATAAATAGGAATCTTAATACACTGTCAAATCCCCGTATATGCAAAAGCCGGAGGTCTCAAGTTTGTCCGAGCAAATCATGTCTATAGAGATGACGGCAAAGCTGCAGCGCAGCTTCAAGGTGTGACAATTTGCCGCTGGCAAGAACAGGGGCAAGCACGAAAGTTGGGTTCGGAGGTGGCCGTACATAGAGAAGGATGAAGGGAGCCACAAAAAAAAAAAAAAAAAAAGGCCCTAATTAGGGTTTCGTAATATTTCAGATTGAGTGCAGCTGGGATTAGATTAAGTGGACACATGTCGCAATCTCAATATGAAGACTTCGAGCGTATGCACAGTAGGAGGCAGCAAATCATGCGCCCGCTCCGATCCGCCTACAACTCGCAAACTCGCGGCAACCGGTTGGCACGCCGTCGACTTTGACGACGCGTTCCTTACGGGAGTCGCTGGAAATCTCTTTCGCTTTCGGCAGATCCGCACAGCTAATCGCGAGCTTAAAATATAATAGAAGGTACGAGTCCCGTGCATTGTTTTATATAAAAGAGGAAAACCCATGCAAGTGAAAAGCACTTCTCCCAGTCGATTCACACGTCTTTGCTCGTTCACGTGCAAAAAGGGGTGTGCCCGCCCTCCTTTTCGATCCGAGTCTTGCGGGATAAGATGACATTCTCGAGAAACGCATACAATATTCTCCAAATAATAATATATATTTTTTGGGTTGAACGCGTGGAATATAACGAGGCAATAATTTAAAAGGGTAAAAAAAGATATACAACCTTTTTTTTTTTAATATTATGATCTCAAGAAGGTCATCTGTGTTTTAAATTTGAAATTATATCCTTTGTACATGCAATGTGAAAAGTACGGAATTATAAAAGGGAACGTATTTATTTAGTATTCACTTTAATAGAAAACTTTATTACCACTTTAAGCAATTGACTCGATGGTAAGAATTTCTTCCACATCGTGTGAGTAGTGCATATAAACCGATTAAACATAACCAAAGTTAAGTAATCATAAAGAAGATATACTTTTTCTATTTCTCTATATATGGTCTACTAAAGCTACATTCTTTTACTCTAGATTTTAGCTATCAAAAATGCAAAATGAAAAAAGAGAAAAAAAAAGTCCCAATTAAACGTAAATCGCATTTTTGAACACATCCGCTCGTCCAATGGTATCGAAGTGCAAATGGTTATGTGTAGTGAATCGGATTACCAATCAAGTATTATTAAATTGGTTATATTAGCACGATAATGATTAAACCAAGGGGGCCAAAGGAACATGTCCGAATCGATATTTTGAATCTATATCATGGCTCTGTGGAACGAGCAAAATGCCAAATTCCTTTCTATGCAGACCCACTTCCCCCGACGTCGTGAGAGTGATTGACCAAGCTCTTAATTAGCGTTATAGCCAAGCACAGTAAAACTGCAATAAAAATTATTTTATAGAAAATGAATAAATTAAAAATTATTTTTTTAAAAGATAATCGCTTGCAAAAAGAAAATTGAATGAATGAAAAGTATTTTCATCATTTGAGAAAATAGCTAAACAAAAATTGTTATCAATAATGAAAACATTTTCATTATATGTTTTCAAAACGATACAAGTGATAAGTTTTTAAGAAAATATTTTTCAAATCATTTCTTTTCTGCGAAGCAAATGAATCCTTTTAGAATCACTAAAACGCAAGATTTTGCATTCGAATAATTTTCTTTTATATATGCGACATCAAGCACCGAAATTACCCATGATACTCTTGAATATATCCATTTAAAGGAGCCCCAGCACCTAGTCCCCACTGCCCAGTGCCTACAGCAAAAGCATTTATGCTCAACTTGGAGAGGTAATTGCATTGAAATCAATGTGATGTTAATCTTTCTATTTTCCCCTTAATTTTTGCTTTTAGCGAGAAAATGCCAAAGAGCATCGTCTTGATAATTTGTTCATCAACTATGCCTTAAAGATTTGATATTTCTTAATTGAAGGAAGAGACTTCAACATAATGTATAAATACTTTTCCATTATCAAAAGTGTCTTGGGTAGTGTGATTTCCACTTTTAGTTATATTAACTCATGCACTGGGATACCTGCTAATAAGATCCTTTTGCCAAATTACACTACATATGGATCTCGTGAGACGAGACATGCCTCAATGAAGAATTGCGTCGATTGTTTTGTCTAAATTGACTTTTACTCTGTGTTTCATTTGTTCACACTCATAATCCGTGGCTTGTAAATTTTGAGCTTTTTACAAGTCTAAAAAGTATAATTTTTTTTGCAAAACGGCAATTTGATGCAAAAATTCACATGTACTTTTTCGAAATTTTTAAAAATTGAAATAATACTTTAAAGTTTGGCGGAAAAACAAAATGCTTTCTGCTAAAACACAAACAAGTAAGTCCTTTTGCTTATTATTTTTTACTTAATCAAATATTGCGGCTCACACGCTTTAAATACTTTTAGTCCAAGATCCTTGAAACTATTACAATGAAATGTGGATATACATATAATTTTTCCATAACTTTTGAAAATTCAGATAATTTATTAGATTTTGACCGAAATTGAAAAACTACCAACTGCTTTGGCATTTCAATTTTTTTATATAGTTGACAACACATAAATATTCCAAATCACTATCAAGTGCCTTATAATCTTAAATTGTTGAACTCAACGCTATATGAAAATGACATACAAAATCAATGGGAAAATTCCAAATAAGGGCATGAAATAAATATTTTTCTAAATAAGACCCTAAAGTATCCTCATAAGACCCTAAAGTGTCCTCATTCTCAAATAAGGGTTTAAAAATGATTTTATTTCAAATAAGAGCCTAAAATAACTATGTTAATTTCAAAAAAAGTTTGACTTTCTAGTTGAACAATGGCATTTTGTCATTTACCTTTTTTTCTATTTTTCTTTCTTTTTCCTTTTTTGCCAGTTTTCTCTTCCTTCTTCGTTGGTGGCCGGTACCCACCCACAATGCCCAAAGAGGGCTAGGCGAGGGAGGGCCTTGCACTGGGGAGGCGACCCTCGCTCTATGTGAGGCCTCCCTCAAAATCCATAGGCGAGGGCCGCCCTCACCAAATTTGGGCAAGGTCGCCTCGCCAGCGGGATGGCCTTGCCTCAACAAGGTCGTCGAGCCCTAGCCAGTGCTTGCCAGGAAAAAAAATAAAAAAGAGAGAGAAGAAAAAATAATTTCAAATTAAAATTTTCTTTTGATGAAAATACCCTTGATCGTCTAGAATAAATCAGCGAGATTAGGCCCTTATTTGAAACTTCCATGACCATTTCAAACTCTTATTTAATACAAGGTCCACTTTAGGTCATTATTCGAGAAATGAAGGTATTTCAAGCCCTTATTTAGATTTTTTCTAAAAGTAATTTCTAAAGTGATGTGATAGATTGTAAGAGTCAATTACGTAAGTTGAAAAAGAGTGGAAATGTGACCATCTCATCAATTCCCTTTGAGTGTTAGTGACTCACAACCCGTTACGAAATATGTAACGAAGCACAAACCACAGTCGGGGCCCTACGCCCTCATGCTCCACACCCACTCGACGCGGAGGTGGACGGAATCGTCGTGCATGGAAGACTACGCCTTGTTTGCATGGAAGACTGCGCCTTGTGGTCACACTCACCTTTAGGACAAAGCCAAGACCACAGTCGGGGCCCTACGCCCTCGTGCTCCACACCCGCTCGACGCGGACGCAAGGAGGCCGAGGGAAAGATGAAAAACAGACTGAGGAAAGAGGAAGAGGAGCGGCACTGGCAAATGTGTACATACAATAGATACTGCCGTCGGAAAAAGTCGGGAATAGTTACGCGAGAGACATAAAAATGGTACGCAAATCGATATGAGTCGGTAGCGTGAGAAGGATCAACATCATTGAGGCGGGGAAGTTCCATTCTCTTTTCCCTCACTTCTAATATGTCATCTGGACCTGGCTTAGCTTAAGTCCGATATTGTCATACCCCAAGTAAGAAGTCTCTGTTTCGAGACTTGTAAATTGCATCGTCGAACTGAGTCGACCCTGATTTCTACAGTTTGAGCAATCAAGGGAGTTTGTCAAATTGTCCGCAAACCAGTCCGACCATCACATACATTCCTGTTCTTTTCACCTATTCTTTCCAAGGACTAAATCAATAGAAGAACACAGAACTTTGATCTTCTTGCATTTGCATGTGGATTCTCATTCCCTTATCCTCTTTCATCAATTTATGTACCTTCAGTGACGGAATGAAAGGCTACAGGTACAGTTCAGAGTCTGATCTGCCAGGAGATTTATTCAAAGATAATCTCATGAATTTAGTGCACAGCTTTGTGCTTAAGTAGCTAAGCTTTTACCTCTCCCCGACAGGTCGGTTACTCCAGTTTGTATTCTGCAGGGAGTGTTCATCGATGTTGGTTGGATCGCCTCTATAGAAAACAATCACAAACCCTTTAGACACTGCCAAGAACGGCCAGACGGTGGCCATTAGGATACGCTGTTTTCTATCTTTGTAGTATTGGTTTGTGGCTATTCAGGGAAGACATTCTTACCTGATTGGATGCTGCTCTTCTTTCCAGATCGTTGGCCCGAATGCAGAATAGCCAGGGAAAGATATCCGGCAGGCATTTTGACTCAGAAGAGGAGCTTGTCAGTCACATTTCGAAGAGGTCTCTAAGACGAATACCGGGTAGATAAATCTTAATTAATTAGTAATGGCTTCACAGTTCTTTAAGCTGAATTTGAAACATGACTACATAACTTAGCTCCTATATATGCAGGGTGGCTTGACTATGGAAGACTGGAAGCCGGAGGCTAAGCTGAAGACCCTCTTCAAAACCCACCGAATCCATCTGCCAACAGCCTGTGCACAGTACCATCTTCTAATGCAACTTCTCGAGTCTTTGTCATCTACAACTACGTAGACCAAGAAGTCTCAAACTCAAAGATTCTCGACCTTTTTCCAGTGAAGAAAATCGACTGCTTTAGCACTGAACTTTCTCATTGGATTCAAGAGGAGCACGATCCTCGTTGCTTACACACCAGAGAGCGTTTGCCACATCTGATGAGGCCGACAGCGACATTGGTTAACGCCCAATAATCACGTCGAAGGGAATGTTTAGATGAATAGTCATCTTTAGACTCATCTAATCCTTTGACCATGTGAAAGAGAGACTCAACTGCTCCACAATGTTACTGTTTTTCAAATAGATTATTAGGAGACCTTCCAACAAAACTAAATCTTTGATAATTGAGGTTACGATTGGTAGTAGTGATAATAAGCTTCTCTACTTTTATAGTTGGTAATAGCAAAAATGAACTGTGCCTTTGCGCTCGTGTCTTGGATTATGAAAGAACTTATTTTAAGAAAGATTTAATTTTCTATCGGGTCAAATTTTAAGAAAGTTTAGCTTCATTCTATAGATGGAGAGCATACTCGGCAAATTACATGCACTTAGGATATCATTAGCCTCAAGTGATCTTCGATCCGGGTCACCTATGCCAACAGCCTCTAATCATGTCTTTCAGAAATTGTGCAAAAATCTTTATTAACTCTTTTAGGGTCGGTATAGCTAAATGGGATATTGAGAGAATTCGGGTTTCGAAACTAGAGATCTCTTATTCCAATCTTAGCAATTATCTATGACACGTTCTAGATCGAGGTCACGTAAACACACCTTCTTAATCGATTTATGGTCTGACCCGAAGAAAAAAAAACCGACTTATGAGCTTGAAGGGTATTTCCTAACTAGAATTCAGGTAGAAAAGTCTCCACGTATGTGTCCCTGGATTATTAAATAAATTATATGAAAAAATTACAATATTGTGATAAAGATGAAAATTTACATCAAACATTCGGATGCAAATAAGGGCGGACCAAATTTTGATCTCCACCGCTCAACGAATCTGGTCGAATTTCTTCGTTCTTTCGTCCTAGTAAACTGGTAGCTTGTCGGCATTTCTTCCATCGCAGCCGTTAAATAATGAGTACGATGATCCGGGTAGCACAAACCATCGCAGCCGTTAAATAATGAGTACGATGACCCAGGAACAGGAACAGGAAGTCAACAAGTCAACTCCGCGCGGGAATCTTCTGAATCATGTGACTTTTTGACTTTTTAACCCCGCATATTACGGTAACACCACTTTTTTTTTTTTTTAACGGTAACACCACTTGTGAGAGGAGTGTAATCACTTCAAATGATAAATTCCAGCAACTTCGAGTTCAACCCAAGCTGGGAAAAATGCCATCGATCACAAGCCCAAGAAGGACGTCGCCATCCCCGCCATCGCATCAACAAGCTTCCTTAGCATTTGAAAGAAGACAACGAGAGAGGAGGCTCTATGAAGCGTCGCATGGCGGGTGCGTCGAGTCGTTAGCTCAGTTGCTGCAAGAAGACCGACTCATCCTGGCTCGGGCTTCTGTCACTTGCTTTGACGAGACACCATTGCATGTGGCTTGTATGCAAGGTCATGTACAGTTTGCCAAGGATCTTTTGGCCCATAAAAGGAATTGGGCTATGGAGTTGGACTCGCAGGTATGTCGAAGCGAAAACCTTGGTTGTAGTTGTTTGATATCCTTTTGTTAGATCAAACCGAACCCAGTTATCCTCACGAATCAGATAATCGGAGGAATCGCAACTCTTTTGATTTGGTTTTTGCAAGTTTTAGGCTTTTAGCCATGTGTAAAGTAATTTATAAACTATATTTCCATGGAATATCTCTACATAGATCACACTATCTTGCTTGTCAAATTAGATTTTGCACATGTAATGTAGCATTTTGTTTTCCAATTTTCATGATTTGTGAGAAATTAAACTCGTCATATATCTCAAGGAAATTAACAAAATTCAGACATAAATCAAGTCATAGATTTCCAGGTTAATTCAGCCTGAAAGATCTTACAGACACCAATGCATTTGAGTATCTTGGTCTATTTAATTTGAAAATGCGATATATATAAATCATATGAACGTGTCCCTCAATAAGAATGCTCCATAGCTAAGCACTTCACTTTTGCAGGGACGTACGCCTCTTCACTGGGCATCTGCAAACGGATACGTTGAAATAGCGAGGGAATTGTTACAATCAAACCCCCTTGCATGCCTTGTCCATGACGAAGATGGGTGGACCCCACTTCATCTAGCCACAATGAAGGGCCGAAGCAACATTGTGATAGAGCTGGTGAAGGCGAGACCGGAGGTAGCTGAGCATAGGTTGAGCCACGGCCAAACTGCTCTCCATTTGGGAGTGAGTCATAATCGTTTGGAGGCTCTTAAAGTCTTGGTGGAGACGATGAGAGATGGTGATTTGGTGAAAGCTCAGGATGATGAGGGTAATACCATTTTGCATTTGGCCACAGCAAACAAGCAAATAGAGGTAACCCTTTTTGCTTCAAATTGCTTCAAAATTGTGACAACCTTAGATATCACGTTCCAATTGAACATTTTATGCATTCAAACTTCAGTGGATTTATTGATTGAAGTAACTTACAGGAGATATCTTTGTTTGTTGTTTCTTTTATAATAGATAAGAAGCTCATCTTTTTGTGCAGACAGTGAAATATCTGCTTCAAATAAGAGAAGTGGACATGAACACAATGAATAGAAATGGCTTCTCTGCTCTGGATATAGTGGAATATTTTCCAAAGGATTTCAAAGTCATTGAATTGAGAGAACTGTTAGTACATGCTGGAGCTCTAAGAGCCATAAGATTCCCTGCATCGACAACTCACCAAGTAGTTGTTGATAACAGAAATGAGGAGAATTCAACTGTTGTAGTTGACCTAGCATCTGCAGCACTTCCCTCCACCAATACTCCTCCATTAGAGGCGGTTCCGCCACCATCTTTCTCTGGGAAAATCAGGAAGCAGAAGGGAGACAAACACGAGAAATGGATCAAGAAGAAGCGCGATTCTCTAATGGTAATGCTTTAGCTAGATGTCTTGGAGTAGCATTTGCTGTAAACTTAGATCAGATTGCTTATGTTATTGCAATTAACATCATAGCTCACAGCTAGTTAATTTAAAATCTCTATTTGTTTCATGAAAATGGATGATTCAAAAATATTTTTATAAAAATAATCATTTGTATCGCTTAAAGTAAATAGTTATGCTTTCTTAAAAATGTTTTCTACGTATGTACTAAATTGCTCATAATTAAATAGCTATGTATAGAAAGAAGATCAAGAGTTACAATAATAGATGGCTTATGATTTTTTTTTTTTAAATAATAGAGGGCAATATAATAAATCCAATAGTGAGAAGAGACAAAGCAAGTTGATGAATATTTAAGAAAATAATGGTACTTAATCTAAATGTGAAGCAGTTGGGTGATTTTCTTTAAATATCTATACTATTACATAAAGTAAAGAGGATTTCTAAAAACTCAATCTTTTGTCTTCCAAATATTCTCAATGACTCGGGGTCTGTTTGGTAACCGTTATCTTCCGGGAACAATTTTTGCTTAAAAAATGATTTTTATTTTTATTTTGTTCCCTAGACAGTTTTTAAAGGCATTTTTGTAACTATCCAAAATTTATATTCTCAGTATAGAAATGCATTTGATAAGTATTTTATATGTTCCTCTTGTTTCCTTTTCTTTTTCTCATTCTTCTTCTTGCCAACAATCGGCCAAACGAGGGCCAGCAACCTCTTTAGAGTGTCACTAGCCCATGGCAAGGCCGAGCCTTGCCAATTGAGCCTCCTTGGTGGCTAGGCGAGGCTTGGCCTCGCCTTAGTTGGGCGAGCTCGGCCTCGCCCATGGCTAGGTGACACGAGCCTTGCCGGCAGCTTGATGAGGGTGAGCCTTGCCAACAGCGAGAATATAAGTGTGTTTTATTTTCCACACATTTAGTTATTAGATTTTGATTTTCTTTCTAACAACAACAGCAACCATCATAAAAAGACGTTCAAACTTCGAAATATCTACATTTTTTTTTCTTCATATATGCGTATATTCATACACTTAGATTTTTCATAATTTAATCCATGACCTCTATTTACGTAGAGAGCTCGCCACAATTTCCTTGTATTTCAATAAATATAGGAAAAGCCATCAATTGAATTTGTGTATTTGTTGAAATGACTAACTTTGACTCGATGATCTTCATATTTTCAAATATAGGTGAAACACTTTCTTCATTCGCAATTTTAAAACTTTCTTTCACGTCACAGCAGATAATTGCCACCGTGATCGCAGCCATGGCTTACCAAGCCGGCCTTAGCCCTCCCTGCGGCCTGTGGGACAACGATCAGAAAGACGACAAAGGCACCATCTTATACTACGCAGGAACATCGATACTGGCTGCAAACGATCCAGAGGGTTACCCATTGTTCTGGCTATGCAACACCGTCTCTTTTCTTGCATCCCTTAGCACGATCTTCTTGCTCATGAGTGGCTTGCCCTTGGGGAAGAAGGTTTTGATGAGGGTTCTGACGGGCACAATGTGGGTGACCATCACTTTCATGGCAATGACTTACCTCGAATCCATGATGGCCATCTCGTTCGTACACAGGGAACCTAAACATGTGAGCCCGTTCACAGAGGAATGGTACTCCGAGGATGGGGGGTCGATTACAGTGGTTATGTACTCCTTGTTTGTTTGGCTCGGCATTGTAGCCATTGTTTTTCTAGTTCACACTGTTCGATTCCTTGCGTTCGTCTTCCGGAATGTGAAAGATCCGCAAAAGCTCAAGAAGTGGATATCAGGGCGTGTGAGTTGGTGCAGATCTAGGGGCAATAGCAAGATCTAGTGTATTCATCTGGTGGGACAAAGGATTACTGCATATTCTCGATGCCTATGTTCGTTCTAACTTAATCCCTATGTCATAAGATCATTCTGAGTACCGCTACTTATGCAAACGATTTAATGTGACTACCAAACCAAACGCAGAGTCCATCCCGCATTATTCTCGAGCTCTCCTCATCAGAGATGTCTCGCCCATGTAGCCGAATCTTTCTAAAGAGAATGGGAAGGCCTGGCCACAAAGTAATCTGATCTACTCCTATGTATGCCGCAAATTAGTAGGTAAAAGCAACATTGGGCCATTCTATGATTTGTCTCACACAGCTTCGCCATTCTCTTTCCAATCACACCAAACAACCGAACCCACCTTCCTCAAAAGCATCCGCACTTCTTTTATGCTTCCTTCATATTCTTCTCCAATGCTGATAGATGTCCAAAAGCCATCTGATCAAAGCTAGTGAGCCTCTCTGTCTGATTAATTTCAACCCCATGGCACCAAACCATAATGCAGTCACACCATTTACATGAACTTCCTACATTATCTTCCCTGCCTAATTTTAAGGAAGTGATACACAGACTTCACAGAAAACACTCCATTATTATTCGCAGGCCGTGCAAGCTGATCCTCCCTCAAAGGTCGGAATCGAAGCAGTGCTAGTTTCATATGTAATGTTCACATACCAGAACGTGTGCTTCTTCCAAAACAACATTCCAGCTCTGATATTATGACTACTTGCCAAACGATCTTTTCTTCTTTATATAGACAAGTAGAGGAGGGACAAGGCAGAAATGCAACCTAAAATCTCATGGACCGATCTGTTGTTCCTAATCAGAAGACAAAGGATTGGTAGCGTATCATCCCACACAAAACACAGAAAATTACTGTTCATATGCAAACTGATTACAGGGGATGGAAGAACAGAGAGATGAAAACAATTGCATAGACAGATCTTTGGTACCTTAGACTGGTGATAATCAGTCCATAACAATTGGGAAGGTAAGAGAGCTCTCAAAGGCAGGAGCCAGTACTTCCATCTGTCTTAGACAACTTCAATGTGCGGTTTCAATCAGCAAGCCCACAACTAACGCAGCTCATAAACTTCACACAACCCAGCTTGGCAAAACAAGCCTCTTTCAAGAAGTTCTGTTTCGCACCCCCAACTTAACGCAACCTGACGGTTTTGTTTGGGAGAATAATATTGGGGTTGCGTATGTGTGGGTTAAGAGCCGCCAATTCCTTCCATTTAGCACCAGTTCCATGAACACGGGATGAGATGCTCCACAATGTGTCACCAGGCTGTGCCTTGGTTGTTGCTGGGGCAGTAGATTTAGAAGAAGCAGTCTTCGACTTCAGAAACGGATGCTTATTGCTCTTTCCCATTCCATTAGCGAGCAACCAACGGGAACCAGATGGTTGCTGGTTTGAACTTCCCGGACCTTTCTCTCCCAGGAGCAGTCTTGAGGCCAGCAACATGGACTTCAGTAATCTTGCACTGGGGAATTTATCCCAAAAATTTGTGTGCAGATGATAAAAGTTCTTGCTTACAATCCCAGGACTCGAGGTGAACACACCAAACTCAAGTGGCCTCACAGCACTAGACATTCTTGAGCAGGTTCCCAGAGGCTCGAGAGTTCTTGAAATTGAGACATCCCTTCAAAGCTCGGGAGCTTCACTCTCCATAGACATCCAATCAGTCCCATATCACTATGATCCAGTTCTTGACCCACCACCAAGAATGACCTCCCACACCACCACCTCAAGATCACCTAAAAACTCCCCATCACTCTCCACCAAGAAAGCCCCGTCAAAGAAACGGAGTACTTTAAGGAAACCCCTATCAAAGAAACTGAGTGCTCTAAGAAGACCCCCGGTGGAAGCCGATTGGCTGAGCCAGGAGAAATTCACTAATGGTGGTCGCTTCGCTGCTAGCGACGGTGGCGTTCCAAGCTGCGACCACGCCGCCAGGAGGCATCTGGCAGGACGACTACAAGGTCGATGCCAACGGCAACCCAGTGAAAGAGCCGCACATGGCGGGCACCTCTATCATGGCCCACATCCAGCGGATCGCCTACGGACAGTTCATGATCTTCAACCCACTGGCCTTCCTGTCCTCCCTCAGCATCATCCTGCTCCTCTTGAGCGGGCTCCCAATAAAGCAGCGACGCTGGATGTGGACCCAGATGGTGATCACGGGGCAGGTGATCACCTACTTCATAGCGCTGCACAACATATCGCTGGCTGACACGTGGGGGATGCTGAAGGACGTGACGGACGTGTCGGTGGTGTGCTGGCTGTGCCTGATGGGGGTGGTGTTCATGGGGAATGTGGTGAGGCTATGAGTGTGGGTGCTGAGGAAGTGGGGTTACTTGAAGAAGAAAGAGAAGAAGAATTCAGATGAAGACGATGAAGACAAGCATGAGCAAGTGTGACGGTCTGTGTGACAATCGAGTAAATTGAACGGTCTTTGTTCTATGATGGCGGCAGCATGTTCAATATGTGTAAAATTTGTGATTCTGATGAGCGGGTTGATGATGGGTTTTGAGGTGCTCTGTTTTCTTCTACTTCTGTTAGATAACAGAGTATTTGTCCTAAAGAGAGGGTAAGACGGATTCTGCTAGTGAAATCTTTGGATGGTAAACGATTGAAGAGACTAATGTGGCGCTTGGAGCAATCGTGCATGATCTCCCTCTGTAATTTGTACAAAATCAGGACAATACGCGGTTATAGTTGCCGCGATTTCTTCTCTATACAATGTTGAACATGACTGTTGGACGAAGAGAGCTTCAGCCAGTTCGGCCAGGTCTGCTCAGGAACCGCTCAGTCCTCTCAACTCGGCCATCTTCACTGGCATTGAAGTATTCTGGACTTTGGTCCTCAGTTGAGATTCAGGGTGGCTGGAAATAAATTAGTAGTCCAGGATGGGATTTCCTGCAATCATTATATAATTGTTTCCGTTGTTTGAATATTATTTGATGCTGAGATTAGAAATGTTTGTCTAGGTTTTCTATTTCCTTCCCTTCCTACCTAGCTGCTGTTAAACATCTATCTTGCCAGAAGTTTCTGCTATGGAGGGATAAATTAAGCTGCCATCTCAAGCCTCTGTTGCACGACACCGAACCTCAAGCAGGTTAGAGTGTATCTACTGTCTATGACTTGAGAATTCCATGTCAATTAAACTGTACAAATTCATGCACATTTGATGATTAGAAGCACGACTCTGTTTAAGCATGGTACCCTGTAACTTCTTACCGCCAGACATAATAATTTTCGCTGAAATCTCTGTTAGACTCGATTCATTAGACTATTCAAAACAATATTTCGAGCAATCGGACTAGCATGAAATGAAAGAGAGAGCCAACTCAAGTGATTGTCATAGAGGATGACATTGTCATAGAGGATGACACTTGATGAAAGCATGAACTTATTCCACACAGAACAAAACAATTTGTTCTGTCTTTCGCCATAAAAACTGCTCAATTCTCATCCATATGGAAAATACAGCACTGTTACATCAAGGCGGTCTACCTCCAACATCAGCATCAAATAAAAACTGCAGATATAAGGGAACATTAGAACTGTAACTCTCACTACAAACTCGCTCTCTAGCCTGAGTAGCTGCTACCCAGTTGTCTGATGGATTAGTTGTAAGTCAGTTATGTGCAGACCTTGATGTCCTGTTTTTCTTTCATAGAGGTTGACGACGTTGAAGAAGATACAGTCGATGACATCGAGCCCTCTCGAACTTCACCCTAATTTTCCACTATCAAATGATGGATTTGACCAGCCATCTTCATGTTCGGGGCGACTTACTGCAGCGGTTACTATGATGAAGAGTTTTGAAGTCCATTCTTTGTCAACCCCTATCGAGCTGTTAGTCTCTGCAACAAGGTTTTCAAGAAGCGAGAGTCCTGGTTAGTGATTCCAGTGCTTTTTGTGGAAGGGCCTATTTTTCCCTGTTATTGTTATATTTTAGCTGATCGTTATGACTTATGCCTTCTTATTCTTCCTCAGGCAAAAGCTTGCAGTGCTCATCCGGCAGCATTCAACCATCAGAACTCCTCTCCTTTGCAAAATCTCAAGTAATACAATCCTTCTTATCGTGTCCTAGTCACTAATACGATCAGTTAGTCAAGGAAAATGTGACAATTCGATGTTTGTGCTCGGAAAATCTCGATTTCTTTCCTTAGCTTCAAGATACGAACTTATGCAGGTGGACTATATCCTGGGAGACAACCCCAGAGCCACGAGCTACATGGTTGGGTACGGGAACAACTACCCAAGGCAGGTCCATCACTGGGCGACTTCCATCATGTTCATCAAGGAGGATTCGTCCTTCGTGAGCTGCTGAGGCACTTACGCCACCTGGTTTAGCCGGAAAGCAAGCAAACCCAATCTCTTCACTAGTGCTATCATCGGTGGCCCTGATACATATGATAACTTTGCTGATCAAAGAGACAATTACAAGCAAATGGAGCCTGCTACTTACAACAACGCTCCACTCCTCGGCATATTTGTTGTTACTGATCAAAACAGTAAACTAGAAACAGAAAACCAGAAGCTATAGATTTCGAATGAGGAAGAGAAGCACAAAGAAAAATACAGAACACAAACTTGCATACGTCTTGTGCTTAAGAAAAAAAACTGTCGAGTACAACCACTAAATACAAAGTAAAAACTGCTCGCGTACGTGCAACACATAACTGCACACAAACGTGCTATTAACTTCCTAGAAAATAACAAAAACACTAAATACATAACTAAATGAACTTGGCTGTTTTTTAATAAAAAAAACAGAGTAAAACAGAGTAAAACAGAACAGAAAACAGCAGCATTGAGACATTATAATCCAACAAACTCCTCCTTGGATCAGTTGTTGCTGCATACTCCAATTTTCTTTCTTAATACTTCAAATCTTCCAGCTTGAAGTGGTTTTGTGAACATGTCTGCAAGTTGATCTTCAGATCTGCAATAAACCAGCTTAACTTCACCATTTTGTTGCACCTCACGTAGAAAGAAGAACTTAACCTTGAAATGCTTAGTTTTGCCATGAAAAACTGCATTCTGAGATATTGCTAAAGCGGCCTGATTATCCACATTAATTTAAATGCAATCACTAGAATTCAACCATAGATCCTTCATTATCTTTTTCAGCCACAAAGCTTGATTTGCAGCTGCAAAGAGCTGCTATAAACTCAGCATCCGCTATGGACTCGAGCTACAATCTCTTGCTTTTGGAACACCGGGAGAAACAAGCAGAACCAAGACTGAAACAATACCCCACGTACTTTTCATGTCATCCATGAACCAGCCCGATCCACTATCAGAAAATCCTTGTAAATTAAACTTCCGACATTTCTTAAACTTCACACCAAAGAACAATGTTCCTTCGAGATATCTCAATACCCTTCTTGCTGCAATCAAATGTAACCGACTAGGACTACTCATAAACCTGGATAAAACACTCACAAAAATAGAATATCTGGTTCTTGCTGTAAGATACATGAGACACCCAATCAGACTTCTATACATAGAAGCATCTCTGCATCTGTTCCATCATTCTTCGCATCTTCTTTAGCAGCCATAGGAGTGCTTACACTTCGACAATCTTCCATCTGAAACTTCTTTAGAATTTCCTTCATGTATTTTTCCGACGAGATGAAGATCTCATATGAAGCCTGTTTGACTTCCAAACCCAAAAATAAGACATCTTTTCCAAGTCGACATCTCAAAAACTGCAAATAGATCTTGCTTCACCTTCTCTATCAATTCCATATCATTCCCCGTCACTAATAGATCATCTACATAAAGTGATAGAATTACAACACTGTGATTCTCCTTCTTGACATAAAGAGTGAACTCACTTAAGCTTTTTACAAAGCCAAAATCCTGCAAATATCGATCTATCTTCCCATACCAAGCTCTTGGAGCCTGCTTCAGTCCATATAGAGCTTTCTTCAACTTGTATACACTCTCTTCTTGCCCTTTGATCTAAAGCCTTCAGGTTGTTCAACAAAAATCTCCTCCTCAAGCTCTCCATTCAGAAATGCAGACTTGACATCTAACTGAAATATAGGCCACCCATTCTCTCGCTGCAATAGCTAACGGAACCTTATTGTATCAAGTCATGCAACAGAGCAAATGTTTCAGAATAGTCTACTCCTCATATTTGTGCATAGCCTTTCACCACCAGTCTAGCTTTGTGTTTATTGACAGAACCATCAGGATTAAGTTTTGTTCTAAACACCCACTTAACCCCAATCACATTCTTATTAGATGGTCTGTCAACAAGCTCCCATGTGTGGTTTTTCTGGATCATTGCAATCTCCTTCTGCATTGCTGCAATCCACCTCTGATCCTCCTTAACTTCCACAAAGTTAGATGGTTCGAGCATTGCCACATTGCTTCTTTCATAGATTTCAGCAAGTGACCTTGTGCCTCTCATTGGTAAATCATCCACACTGTCTTCCAATCCATCTATAACTTCATCAACCTCTACATCTGTTGCAGGTTGTTTTTCGAACTGTTGTTGTTCTGCACTCTTTCCTTCCATCCAATTCCACTCATCTTCCTCTAGAAAAACAACATCTCTGCTTACAGTCACCTTTCCTATCATAGGGTGAAAAATCTTGTAAGCCTTTGATTGGAGACTGTACCCAATGAAGATTTCAAGCTCAGCTCTTTTATCCAACTTGTCCCTCTTGACCTGAGGAACATAAGTATAACACAAACACCCAAAAACCTTCAAATTTTTCACATAAGGTTTAACACCATACCCCGAGACTTCAAAAGGTGTTGACCTCTAAGGCCTTTGTGGGCAAACTGCTCAACAAGAACACTACAGTATTAGCTGCTTCAACTCAGAACTTCTTAAGCAACATCTTCTCCTGCATCATACATTTGGCCATCTCCATAATACTTTTGTTTTTCCTCTCATGACCCCATTACGTCGAGGTGAATAGGGAGCATTGAACTGCCTGCAATTCCGCTTGCTCACAATTCAACTTAAACTTGTGAGCAGTATACCTAACCATTATCGCACTGAGCATTTTACTTTTCTTCCCACTCGATTTTCAACTAAGGCTTTAAACTTCACAAACACATCAGCAACTTCAGACTTGGCTCACGTAAAATAAATCCAACTCATCCTAGTCATATCATCGAGTGAAGGTAATGAAATACCTGCTACCATTGAGAGAAGACTCAGACATAGGTCCACATAGATTTGTGTGGACTAATTGCAGCTTTTCACATGCTCTCCAGCCTCCTCATTTCAAAGGAAATCTGGCTTGCTTGCCAAGAAGACAAGTTTTGCACTTTGTGGAAATTCCTCCTCCAAACTTGGCAAGTCATCTCGCAAGCTATTTCTCTACATAAACGACATGCTCTTCCCGTGAACATGCCCAAGTCTTTTATGCCATATCTCTGCATTTTCTTCTTTGCACTTTAAAACCATTTGTTGTATCTCTTGTGGCTTGAACATGAAACTCTTGTCCTCCATTGGAATTCTTAGTACTTCTTTGCTATCGCATTATTGATAAGACATTCCTTCCTTCGAACTTCACTTTATAGCCCTTCTCAACTAATTGACCAACACTTAGCAGATTATGGTCAATATTTGGCACAAAAAGAACATCACCGATCAGCTTCACCTCCCGATTTCCTTCAACAGCCACGTACCCTTCCCTTGCACTTCGATATTTTGTCCATTGCCAATTCGACTTTGACCTGACCCGGCCTGTCTAGACTCCTAAACAGCTTGAATTGCCAGTCATATGATTGGCAGCCACTATCCACCAGCCATGCATCATTCCCAATAGAAGATTCGGAAAGAAGCTACAAACAAGTGCTCTTCCTCGTTCATTCACTGCTACTCCGGGCTTTTCCGCTTGCTGGTAATTTTTCTTTGAGATGGCTTCCATGTGACCCAACTTGTGACATCTTCTCGCATCTAGCATCAGCTTTCTCCAACATCTAAAACCGATGATTAGTTCCACCACGTATTGACAAGGCTTTTTGTTCATCTTCCATTTGCTAGACCCACCAGAATTTCCTTCTTTGCTACAAACTTGGAGTCACCGGCATTTTCTCTGGACTGAATCCATTTCTTCCCTTTGCCTCCATCATTTGACTTCACTCTAGCTTGCAACGCACCCTCTACAAACTCTTCTCTTCTCATCAATCTTCTGTGCTCCTGTGCCTGCAGAGCATTTAACAATTCTGCAAGCTTTATATCAGCTAAGTCTCTTGTATTTTCCAGAGATGCTATGGTGGCTTCGAACTTCTCTGGAAGAGATACCGGGATCTTCTGAACAAGCCTTTCATCCTTCAAGTCAGTCCCTAAAACTCTGATTTTTTCAGCTATCCCAACCAACCTATCAGAGTATTCCTTCACTGACTCTGAATCTTTCATCTGCTGTCTCTCAAACTCCCTCAAGAAATTTAGCACCTTCATGCCTCTTATCTTCTCATCTCCCTCGTATTCATCCTTCAAGAAATCCCATATTGCCTTTGCAGAATCACATCTCATGATCCTTGTGAAGATAGTGGGTGAAACAGCAGCATACATGCATGACTTTGCCTTGGCCTTCCTTGTGATTCTCTTTATGGTACTTTATCCGATTCAAAGTCGGATTGTCCGGAAGTGGAGCAACCTCATAATCATCCTCCACAGCTTCCCACAGATCATGACCCTTCAAAATGCTGTCATCTTAACAGCCCATGCTTGATAATTCTCTCCAAGTAAATACTAGAGAAGCCATCGCGGTAGAAACCACTCGACCCTCGTCTCCATCACCCTTTAACTTCTTTACACTTCGATACTTGCTTCACTTCACAGTCCCTCAAGATCATTCATGCTCTGATACCACTGTTGTTACTGATCAAAATAGTAAACTAGAAACAGAAAACCAGAAGCTATAGATTTCGAATGAGGAAGAGAAGCACAAAGAAAAATACATAACACAAACTTGCATACGTCTTGTGCTTAAGAAAAAAAACTTTCGAGTACAACCACTAAATACAAAACAAAAACTGCTCACGTACGTGCAACACATAACTGCACACAAATGTGCTATTAACTTCCTAGAAAATAACAAAACACTAAATACATAACTAAATGAACTTGGCTGTTTTTTAATAAAAAAAACAGAGTAAAACAGAGTAAAACAGAACAGAAAACAGCAGCATTGAGACATTATAATCCAACAATATTAGCCTGGTTGAGTGGTGGTCACGGCAGTTACAGTTAACTCCTTCCAGATATTCGATCTTTAATAATTGTTGTTATTTCAGACAAAAGCAATGTCTTGACATATTTCGACATCTGATGGATGGGTTTCTATTCAATGCAGTGGTTGTTCCTGCGCTGAAAGCAGCCATGGCCAGGCCAAGTCTAGCTCCTGGTACAATTTCCTCTGCCTTCCTTTTTTTCTTTGATTAATTCTGTGATTCCATTACCTCACTCATCTGCTTTTGCCTTTTTTATTCCAGTAACAGCTTCCAACAACCTGTCCATCGAGCAGAAGCTAACAGCTTCATGGACTGCCAACAGGAGAACTTACCGCAGATGCTAGACAGTGGTGACCAACAAGTCGGACAAGATGCTGAAATATGTTAACCTGTCGATCTCCAAGCTCTACGGTCCTCTGTGGGGACTAACCAAGTCCAGCGACCCTTCCTGGATCTAATCCTTACCTTCAGGGAAGAGCCTCGGGTTTGTGTACATCCATACTTTGCCTCTAGTGGACATCTCCATTCTCAAGCTACACTCTGGCATAGGAAGATACTCCAGCTTCATATGTAATTGCACAGTTTTTCTGGGTTTCAGGGATGTAAAGGATTGTGCAGCAATACCTATTGGATACATCCTTGGAAAATTCTCGCTTTCTTTCTTTTCAAAAATTTTCTTCTTCACTTCATGATGTCGGAACTTGCTTCCAAGCTGAATAAGGGTGAAGATCGGAGGACGAAAGGAGTGAAGAGACATTATAAAATGAGTGCTATCCTCTTTCCCCTCAACTTCGCTGGTTAAAAGAGAAAGAGTCTGAGATGTGCCACAGCAAAGAATGGTTTGCTGAGAAGTGAGAAAAGAAAGGGCTTCCTTAGAGTTCGCCGGGTCCCTTTTGTTTCTTGAATTTTTTCCTTCTTGTGATGGTGTTGTTAAAAAGCTTTGCAACAACCTGTGTTTGTTAGGATATAGCCTTCTACAAAACAGTTGTATCTATTCGGTTTTTGAAGAATTTAAGGTATAAAAGTTTACTTTTGCTCATTTGGAGAGAGCTCTTCCCATGTTGACTTTGTTCATGACTTTCGTGCACTTTTTACTTTCTTTTTTCATTATGCATGCAGAGGATTTATATATTGGATAGTAAGGTCAGCTCGACACAATCTATTTTCATTATCTTTTCTAGTTGGAAACCACTTGTACCCCGACCTCAACATTCTCAAGTTCACCAATTGAACAAGTCTAGCATATCGTCACAAAGCAGTAAGCTCAAGTGGATTCCACCTAATGGACGGATACAGAGTATCTGTCACAGGTAGAGATTAATACAATGTTGATGTTGTAATTGTCAATCTTGGGAAAAAAAGTTCATCATTTGAGGCATAAACAATAAACACCACAAAGCAATGACATGGAGGATCTGGAATTTTAATACCAACTAGAAGTCAGTACAATAGATTATACAAGATGAACATTGATTAGCCCAACACTGGCCATAAAGAAACATTCTCAGTTGCACAACACCTATTTACATTTTACTAGTTTGGTTTCTTCAACTCGACCATAATCACATTGATATTGTCTTGGCTATCTCGAGACATGGCCAGTTTGGCTAGCACTGCAGCCACCTTGACGGCATTACTTCCTCTTAGCTCCTCAGGGAACCTCCTCTTTATATATCTGTCAAGGCACCTCCTCACGACCTGGCAGGCAGCCTCATTAGAGAGCGCATCCCATAACCCATCGCTTGCTATAACGAGGATGTCATCCAACTCTGTTCTCTTGCTTACCGTGGCCTCTGGCTCAGCCATCACGTATTGCTTTAAACAATAATCTCCTGCAGCAAGTAAATGCTGCTATCAGATACAGACACCACACAATGGCACACGTACAAAAGAAAAAGCCAGTCTCCAGCTAAAACTTCTGCATGAGAGGTGTTAGTTATTGATCCCTGTTTGTAATTCGCCCTCAACATTGTCTCCAGGACATGTTGAAAGGCTGAAGTTACCAATTCTAAGGTGCACTCAAACAACTTGTTAACAAACTAGAATCTCAGTGATTCAATATGTTCCCTTCAAACAAAGAGGTTCAGCACCACAATAGTACTAATGCTAACCACAAATTCGACTTACTCAGCACTTGCTGAAGTAACCACTGCAATTGGAAACCAACATTCCATGCATAAAAGCATCGAATAAAGTCCATCATTAGCGCCATTTGATTGATAAAGTCCCACATACCCATTGACCTCAATGTAGCAAGCACGCCTAGGACACGGGATCCATTCCAATCTATGACCCTTCCTCCAGCTGCTTCCACTCTCCTTCTCAGCAAGCCTGTTAGGTTATTCAGGGGAGTCAATAAGCCATTTTAATCGAAATCCAAGAGATTTAACTCAAGATATGATGCATGACAGGACATAACTATTTTCACTTTAGCTCAAGTAATTTAGTCTGCTACTGATGCATTGGCAACTAATCGAGTATCTACTGTGACAAATGCTATAAAGATATTGCTCAGGAAAATCTTGCCACCTTTCAAACTGTACCATTTCAATATGAAGATGACTTTACTCGCTTTCACTAGCTGAAGACCTTGTTACTGTTTCAATATCAGAAAATAGACATGTCATTGAAGAAGAGATGGTATAAAAGTATTGGCAAGAGCTTTTTGTGTTCATTTATCAACCTGGTAACATGCCATATTGCAACGGGGTGCCGCTAGCTATCACCCGTTTGTGGCGACTTGAAGTGATTTCAGCAGCGTTCTATCAAAGAATTGCATAATGAACAAAGCGTGGCTGACCACAAAAGATCACAGGGACGAATTCTAGTTTACTGATTAAACCAACAGGGCAAGATAGGCTTCAGCCTGTCTACATAACCATGAACAAAAAACAAAGAATGGCAGAGCGTAGTAAGTTCCCCTAATCATAGGATGTCAACCCTGCAAAGCATGACCCCAAAGTCAACCTAATCTTAATCAGACATTCTAGGAATATCTTGCACATGCTTTCATATAAATTAAGCACCTTTGAAAGAACACCAAGTGAACTTTTGGAAGTATAACCTAGAAATGACACGAAGTAGACAAAAAGGATAAGACTTGTAGATCAGATTAGTCTTGTCACTTCAAGATTTCTGGCAAAATGTTGGAATAAATAAAGTGTCTTTTGGGGGGAAGAACAAGAACAGATCCCCTAAGCTACACAGCTTCAATGGAAACAAACAAACACGAAGCGAGAGCTCACCTTGTGATCAACAGACAAGGGCACGGCCACATCGCCACAACACAACACCGCTCGCGAATCCCCGCATTTTGCCACCACAACCTCCTCCTTCCCCACCACCGCCGTCGACCCTGCCGTCCTCGTCGACGCGTCCACCCAATTCCCTCCCTCCAACCTCCTCGTTCATCTTTCCGAACGACGCCTCCATCACCTTCCTCCACTCGCTCTCTCCATCTCCGTCGCTGCATATGCCGGCTCTCCCCTCTTATCTCCTTCACAAGTAGCTCCTGCAGCCGGTCGCAGCACGCACTCGCCAAATCAACTCATTGTTATGAGCCGCAAAACGTAGCAGATCCGAAGTCGAACCAGCGAGAGCTGGAACTTCTTATCGCTTGGAGTCTGCGACTTACAGCAACAACATTCCTCGCCGTCTTGCGCAGGGAAGCAGAGCGGAGAAGGAACATAACGACGCAAGCCGAAGAAGCAACGAGCTTTGGGGCAAGGCGGAGGAGCAACGTGCTTTGGGCCAGAGAGCGGAGATGACCCAGCCCCGCAGCCGGTCGGAGAAGTAACGCAACGTCGCAACCTAGAGAGTTGCGGACTCTTACCCAAAATTTTGAATTGAGAAGGAAAGAAAGGAGGGAAGGGAAACTGCAGCGCGGGGTTGTGGGTGTTCATTCTTCGAAAGGAGGAGAGAGGAAGTGCCATTAATGCGTGCGGCACTGCAGGAAAGTACGAGGAAGAGGAAGAATAAGAAGATGGACAGAAGAGAGAGACCGCTGGACAGGTGTCGACCCGTGAATGGATCAGAGCATAAATGACTTGATCCTTTCAAGGTAAGCAATATTCTCTCTTTAATGAACTGGTAGCTTGTCGGCATTTCTTGCATCACAGCCGTTAAATAATGAGTACGATGATCCGCGTAGCACAAACCAACGGCTAAGATTATCAATAACAAGAGGCAACTCCGTGTGAAGCTTCTGGATCATCATCCGACTTTTTCACTTTTCGACTGCATATTACAGTAGTAGTTAAAAAAAAAAAAACACTGCATATTATAGTAACACCACTTATTAGAGGAGGGAAATCACTCCAAATATCAACCCGAGCGATTTCGAGTTCACCCACAAGCAGGGAACAATGCCATCGATCACAAGCCCGAGAAGGAGGTCGCCGTCCCCGCCATCGCATCAACAAGCTTCCTCAGCACTTGAAAGAAGCCACCGAGAGAGGAGGCTCTATGAAGCGTCGCTCGGCGGGTGCGTCGAGTCATTAGCTCAGTTGCTGCAAGAAGACGGACTCATCCTGGCTCGGGTTCCTGTCACTTGCTTCGACGAGACTCCATTGCATGTGGCCTGTATGCAAGGTCATGTACATTTTGCCAAGGTTCTTTTGGCTCATAAAATGGATTTGGCTATGGAGTTGGACTTGCAGGTATGTTGAAGCGAAAACCTTGATTGTGGTTGTTTGATATCCTTTTGTTAGATCAAACTGAACCCGGTCATCCTCACAAACCAGATAATCAGTGGAATCGCAACTCTTTTGATTAGGTTTTTGCAAGTTTTAGGCTTTTAGCCATGTGTAAAGTAATTTATAAACTATATTTCCATGGAATATCTTTACATAGATCAAACTATCTTGCTTGTCAAATTAGATTTTGCTCATGTAATATAGCATTTTCTTTTCCAGTTTTCATTATCTTTGAGAAATCAAACCCATCATATATCTCAAGGAAATTAACAAAATTCATACAGAAATCAAGTCATAGATTTTTAGGTTAATTCAGCTTGAAAGATGTTACAGACACCAGTGAATTTGAGCAATTCTGTCTATTTGATTTTGTTGGGAATAACGGATCCCTGAAAACCGAATTCGACATTAAATCGAACCCCTAAATCAATGCGGAAGACAAAGCCCGAGAAAACACGTATCACCGATCGTAAAGCACACCACGGAGTCGAGCGTACCTTGTTAGCTACAGATTAGACACCGACGCCGATAAGAGGAAGAAAATCTGGCCCTGTTCGATCCGATGAAGCCTTGAAGGGAAGACAGTGTCGCCGTTTGCTTACTATTTTGTTTTTTTAGGAGGAAGAGAGCGTTGGAGAGAAGAAGACGTACGTTCATTCTTTTGAAGAGGTGTCTTTCTCTCTCTCTCTCCTCCCTTTTATACCTTCCCCATCCACGGGCCTTATTCCCGTGGGCCGGGCCTTTTGGGCCCAGCATGGGCGGACGGGCCATCACCAATTAAAAACCATCATCTCCCACTCGCACATGGTGGGCCGAACAGAATTCTCTTTACCTCTCTTCAACATTCATACCGATGAATAATCCGTGCGACCAAAGATACTTTGAGAGCTCGTTGCCATACATCCGTTAGGAATATATAAGACTCATAATGGGCATCACACTCCGAGTAGATTTAGTATACAAGCACCCTAGATCGATCGATCATTTATATCTCTTAATCTCTTTCAAACAATGATATATACATATTGTATTCACAATTATGATTATCACAAAGACAGTCAGTCATAATTGGTTAACTGAATACAAAACTACAATGTGATTCTCCAAATTCGATCTTCCTCTTTCCTTCAAACTCTCAATTTAGTTCAGCTTTTGCTTTTCTAGAAATGCCCCATTAGATCGAATCAACTTATGACCATTGGCAACATCCTAAGATAGCAAACACTAAATAGAAATCTTGAGAATAAGTAAGAGTCATGAGGGGACTAAAAAATTGAGGAACTCTTTTCCTCAAGAGTCTCACACGACATAAACAAAAAAAAATTGAGATCAAACTTTTGCCACTCTTATTGGTCGTCTCATGCATACGTAGTATGAAATACGTATTACAGGTATTAACTCCTTTCCCATGGAGCGTATGTCTACACCTTTCAATACCGTACAGATGATAGTTCTATGACATACCCAATGTCTAACTTGAGTTCACGTATCTACTCATTCACAAAATTCACTTAACTCACATCGGCATCATAGACAAAGATAAAGTAAAATATGTGGAGTATTTTACTTTCGAACATAGTAAGTATTATGTCCTCATCTTAACACCCGGTTAAGGCGACATATGTATTTTAAGCTTGAGCTCGATTATCACCTAGATAATAAGCTTAAAAACAATCTCATCTCTATTTATCACACAAGTAAATAGAGGCGATTACCCGTGTAAGTGGGCTAATCTTATATCTGTCCGACATACTTTCTCAACTTAAAATAATGCACTGAGCATTAAGATGCATAAAGATCAAACAAAGATTCATAGGCATTAATGATGAAAAACACAAATTCATCAAATATGAACACTTAGGGAAATTACAATATTCAGTCCTAGAGATTTCATATGGCCACAAAAACACATCTCTAGGTATTGGCTTTGTCATAGGATCTGCTACCATTCTATGTAGTATGTACTCTAAGTTCACATCTTTTCGTGCAATCATATCCTTGACAAAAGTATACTTGGTATCTATATGTTTGGTCTTGCCATGATATTTTGGATCTTTGGTGTACTTTTGCTGCTTGGCTATCACGGTTAAACAACAATGAATCTGCAGCACTTCAAATAACACCCTAAATGATCCAACAATCTCTTAAGCCAACATCTTCTTTTATTGCTGCTGATAATGCCACGAACTCAGTTTCCATCATGGACAAGGCTATACACATTTTGTTTCTTACTGCTCCAACATATGGTGCCATTATTCGGTAAGAAAACAAATCCAAAGGTAGATTTTCTTCATTTAAATCTCCTCTCCAATCAGCATCAATAGCCTTTCAGTTGCGTGATCCTTTCCATAATAACTCAACGTATAATCAGCAATCCTTTAGATACCTTAGTATTCATTTAACGGCTTCCAACGTGCTTGACTTGGATTGGATTGGTATCTACTCACCATTCCAACTGCATAACATATGTCAGGTCTTGTACATATCATAGCATACATCAAGCTCCCAACAGCACTAGCATAAGGAACATGTTTCATTTGTTCCTTCTCTTGTGGAGTCCTTGGACACGCCCATGGCTCAATCCTTCACCTTTTGCAATAGGAGTGTCAATGGGTTTACAATCC